>NW_027260468.1:0-9164 GCF_045791955.1 Oncorhynchus clarkii lewisi
TGGAGTAAAACCATAGCTGTGGGATGTAGGGGTGCTGCAGCACCTCAGCTGGTTGCTGCTGGAGTAAAACCATAGCTGTGGGATGTAGGGGTGATGCAGCACCTCAGCTGGTTGCTGCTGGAGTAAAACCATAGCTGTGGGATGTAGGGGTGCTGCAGCACCTCAGCTGGTTGCTGCTGGAGTAAAACCATAGCTGTGGGATGTAGGGGTGCTACAGTTCCTCAGCTGGTTGCTGCTGGAGTAAAACCATAGCTGTGGGATGTAGGGGTGCTGCAGCACCTCAGCTGGTTGCTGCTGGAGTAAAACCATAGCTGTGGGATGTAGGGGTGCTGCAGCACCTCAGCTGGTTGCTGCTGGAGTAAAACCATAGCTGTGGGATGTAGGGGTGCTGCAGCACCTCAGCTGGTTGCTGCTGGAGTAAAACCATAGCTGTGGGATGTAGGGGTGCTGCAGCACCTCAGCTGGTTGCTGCTGGAGTAAAACCATAGCTGTGGGATGTAGGGGTGCTGCAGCACCTCAGCTGGTTGCTGCTGGAGTAAAACCATAGCTGTGGGATGTAGGGGTGCTGCAGCACCTCAGCTGGTTGCTGCTGGAGTAAAACCATAGCTGTGGGATGTAGGGGTGCTGCAGCACCTCAGCTGGTTGCTGCTGGAGTAAAACCATAGCTGTGGGATGTAGGGGTGATGCAGCACCTCAGCTGGTTGCTGCTGGAGTAAAACCATAGCTGTGGGATGTAGGGGTGCTGCAGCACCTCAGCTGGTTGCTGCTGGAGTAAAACCATAGCTGTGGGATGTAGGGGTGCTGCAGCACCTCAGCTGGTTGCTGCTGGAGTAAAACCATAGCTGTGGGATGTAGGGGTGCTGCAGCACCTCAGCTGGTTGCTGCTGGAGTAAAACCATAGCTGTGGGATGTAGGGGTGCTGCAGCACCTCAGCTGGTTGCTGCTGGAGTAAAACCATAGCTGTGGGATGTAGGGGTGCTGCAGCACCTCAGCTGGTTGCTGCTGGAGTAAAACCATAGCTGTGGGATGTAGGGGTGCTGCAGCACCTCAGCTGGTTGCTGCTGGAGTAAAACCATAGCTGTGGGATGTAGGGGTGCTGCAGCACCTCAGCTGGTTGCTGCTGGAGTAAAACCATAGCTGTGGGATGTAGGGGTGCTGCAGCACCTCAGCTGGTTGCTGCTGGAGTAAAACCATAGCTGTGGGATGTAGGGGTGCTGCAGCACCTCAGCTGGTTGCTGCTGGAGTAAAACCATAGCTGTGGGATGTAGGGGTGCTGCAGCACCTCAGCTGGTTGCTGCTGGAGTAAAACCATAGCTGTGGGATGTAGGGGTGCTGCAGCACCTCAGCTGGTTGCTGCTGGAGTAAAACCATAGCTGTGGGATGTAGGGGTGCTGCAGCACCTCAGCTGGTTGCTGCTGGAGTAAAACCATAGCTGTGGGATGTAGGGGTGCTGCAGCACCTCAGCTGGTTGCTGCTGGAGTAAAACCATAGCTGTGGGATGTAGGGGTGCTGCAGCACCTCAGCTGGTTGCTGCTGGAGTAAAACCATAGCTGTGGGATGTAGGGGTGCTGCAGCACCTCAGCTGGTTGCTGCTGGAGTAAAACCATAGCTGTGGGATGTAGGGGTGCTGCAGCACCTCAGCTGGTTGCTGCTGGAGTAAAACCATAGCTGTGGGATGTAGGGGTGCTGCAGCACCTCAGCTGGTTGCTGCTGGAGTAAAACCATAGCTGTGGGATGTAGGGGTGCTGCAGCACCTCAGCTGGTTGCTGCTGGAGTAAAACCATAGCTGTGGGATGTAGGGGTGCTGCAGCACCTCAGCTGGTTGCTGCTGGAGTAAAACCATAGCTGTGGGATGTAGGGGTGCTGCAGCACCTCAGCTGGTTGCTGCTGGAGTAAAACCATAGCTGTGGGATGTAGGGGTGCTGCAGCACCTCAGCTGGTTGCTGCTGGAGTAAAACCATAGCTGTGGGATGTAGGGGTGCTGCAGCACCTCAGCTGGTTGCTGCTGGAGTAAAACCATAGCTGTGGGATGTAGGGGTGCTGCAGCACCTCAGCTGGTTGCTGCTGGAGTAAAACCATAGCTGTGGGATGTAGGGGTGCTGCAGCACCTCAGCTGGTTGCTGCTGGAGTAAAACCATAGCTGTGGGATGTAGGGGTGCTGCAGCACCTCAGCTGGTTGCTGCTGGAGTAAAACCATAGCTGTGGGATGTAGGGGTGATGCAGCACCTCAGCTGGTTGCTGCTGGAGTAAAACCATAGCTGTGGGATGTAGGGGTGCTGCAGCACCTCAGCTGGTTGCTGCTGGAGTAAAACCATAGCTGTGGGATGTAGGGGTGCTGCAGCACCTCAGCTGGTTGCTGCTGGAGTAAAACCATAGCTGTGGGATGTAGGGGTGCTGCAGCACCTCAGCTGGTTGCTGCTGGAGTAAAACCATAGCTGTGGGATGTAGGGGTGCTGCAGCACCTCAGCTGGTTGCTGCTGGAGTAAAACCATAGCTGTGGGATGTAGGGGTGCTGCAGCACCTCAGCTGGTTGCTGCTGGAGTAAAACCATAGCTGTGGGATGTAGGGGTGCTGCAGCACCTCAGCTGGTTGCTGCTGGAGTAAAACCATAGCTGTGGGATGTAGGGGTGCTGCAGCACCTCAGCTGGTTGCTGCTGGAGTAAAACCATAGCTGTGGGATGTAGGGGTGCTGCAGCACCTCAGCTGGTTGCTGCTGGAGTAAAACCATAGCTGTGGGATGTAGGGGTGCTGCAGCACCTCAGCTGGTTGCTGCTGGAGTAAAACCATAGCTGTGGGATGTAGGGGTGCTGCAGCACCTCAGCTGGTTGCTGCTGGAGTAAAACCATAGCTGTGGGATGTAGGGGTGATGCAGCACCTCAGCTGGTTGCTGCTGGAGTAAAACCATAGCTGTGGGATGTAGGGGTGCTGCAGCACCTCAGCTGGTTGCTGCTGGAGTAAAACCATAGCTGTGGGATGTAGGGGTGCTGCAGCACCTCAGCTGGTTGCTGCTGGAGTAAAACCATAGCTGTGGGATGTAGGGGTGATGCAGCACCTCAGCTGGTTGCTGCTGGAGTAAAACCATAGCTGTGGGATGTAGGGGTGCTGCAGCACCTCAGCTGGTTGCTGCTGGAGTAAAACCATAGCTGTGGGATGTAGGGGTGCTGCAGCACCTCAGCTGGTTGCTGCTGGAGTAAAACCATAGCTGTGGGATGTAGGGGTGCTGCAGCACCTCAGCTGGTTGCTGCTGGAGTAAAACCATAGCTGTGGGATGTAGGGGTGCTGCAGCACCTCAGCTGGTTGCTGCTGGAGTAAAACCATAGCTGTGGGATGTAGGGGTGCTGCAGCACCTCAGCTGGTTGCTGCTGGAGTAAAACCATAGCTGTGGGATGTAGGGGTGCTGCAGCACCTCAGCTGGTTGCTGCTGGAGTAAAACCATAGCTGTGGGATGTAGGGGTGCTGCAGCACCTCAGCTGGTTGCTGCTGGAGTAAAACCATAGCTGTGGGATGTAGGGGTGCTGCAGCACCTCAGCTGGTTGCTGCTGGAGTAAAACCATAGCTGTGGGATGTAGGGGTGCTGCAGCACCTCAGCTGGTTGCTGCTGGAGTAAAACCATAGCTGTGGGATGTAGGGGTGCTGCAGCACCTCAGCTGGTTGCTGCTGGAGTAAAACCATAGCTGTGGGATGTAGGGGTGCTGCAGCACCTCAGCTGGTTGCTGCTGGAGTAAAACCATAGCTGTGGGATGTAGGGGTGCTGCAGCACCTCAGCTGGTTGCTGCTGGAGTAAAACCATAGCTGTGGGATGTAGGGGTGCTGCAGCACCTCAGCTGGTTGCTGCTGGAGTAAAACCATAGCTGTGGGATGTAGGGGTGCTGCAGCACCTCAGCTGGTTGCTGCTGGAGTAAAACCATAGCTGTGGGATGTAGGGGTGCTGCAGCACCTCAGCTGGTTGCTGCTGGAGTAAAACCATAGCTGTGGGATGTAGGGGTGCTGCAGCACCTCAGCTGGTTGCTGCTGGAGTAAAACCATAGCTGTGGGATGTAGGGGTGATGCAGCACCTCAGCTGGTTGCTGCTGGAGTAAAACCATAGCTGTGGGATGTAGGGGTGCTGCAGCACCTCAGCTGGTTGCTGCTGGAGTAAAACCATAGCTGTGGGATGTAGGGGTGCTGCAGCACCTCAGCTGGGTGCTGGAGTAAAACCATGCTGTGGGATGTAGGGGTGCTGCAGCACCTCAGCTGGTTGCTGCATAGCTGTGGGATGTAGGGGTGCTGCAGCACCTCAGCTGGTTGCTGCTGGAGTAAAACCATAGCTGTGGGATGTAGGGGTGCTGCAGCACCTCAGCTGGTTGCTGCTGGAGTAAAACCATAGCTGTGGGATGTAGGGGTGATGCAGCACCTCAGCTGGTTGCTGCTGGAGTAAAACCATAGCTGTGGGATGTAGGGGTGCTGCAGCACCTCAGCTGGTTGCTGCTGGAGTAAAACCATAGCTGTGGGATGTAGGGGTGCTGCAGCACCTCAGCTGGTTGCTGCTGGAGTAAAACCATAGCTGTGGGATGTAGGGGTGCTGCAGCACCTCAGCTGGTTGCTGCTGGAGTAAAACCATAGCTGTGGGATGTAGGGGTGCTGCAGCACCTCAGCTGGTTGCTGCTGGAGTAAAACCATAGCTGTGGGATGTAGGGGTGCTGCAGCACCTCAGCTGGTTGCTGCTGGAGTAAAACCATAGCTGTGGGATGTAGGGGTGCTGCAGCACCTCAGCTGGTTGCTGCTGGAGTAAAACCATAGCTGTGGGATGTAGGGGTGCTGCAGCACCTCAGCTGGTTGCTGCTGGAGTAAAACCATAGCTGTGGGATGTAGGGGTGCTGCAGCACCTCAGCTGGTTGCTGCTGGAGTAAAACCATAGCTGTGGGATGTAGGGGTGCTGCAGCACCTCAGCTGGTTGCTGCTGGAGTAAAACCATAGCTGTGGGATGTAGGGGTGCTGCAGCACCTCAGCTGGTTGCTGCTGGAGTAAAACCATAGCTGTGGGATGTAGGGGTGCTGCAGCACCTCAGCTGGTTGCTGCTGGAGTAAAACCATAGCTGTGGGATGTAGGGGTGCTGCAGCACCTCAGCTGGTTGCTGCTGGAGTAAAACCATAGCTGTGGGATGTAGGGGTGCTGCAGCACCTCAGCTGGTTGCTGCTGGAGTAAAACCATAGCTGTGGGATGTAGGGGTGCTGCAGCACCTCAGCTGGTTGCTGCTGGAGTAAAACCATAGCTGTGGGATGTAGGGGTGCTGCAGCACCTCAGCTGGTTGCTGCTGGAGTAAAACCATAGCTGTGGGATGTAGGGGTGCTGCAGCACCTCAGCTGGTTGCTACTGGAGTAAAACCATAGCTGTGGGATGTAGGGGTGCTGCAGCACCTCAGCTGGTTGCTGCTGGAGTAAAACCATAGCTGTGGGATGTAAGGGTGCTGCAGCACCTCAGCTGGTTGCTGCTGGAGTAAAACCATAGCTGTGGGATGTATGATGCAGCACCTCAGCTGGTTGCTGCTGGAGTAAAACCATAGCTGTGGGATGTAGGGGTGCTGCAGCACCTCTGCGGGTTGCTGCTGGAGTAAAACCATAGCTGTGGGATGTAGGGGTGCTGCAGCACCTCAGCTGGTTGCTGCTGGAGTAAAACCATAGCTGTGGGATGTAGGGGTGCTGCATCACCTCAGCTGGTTGCTGCTGGAGTAAAACCATAGCTGTGGGATGTAGGGGTGCTGCAGCACCTCAGCTGGTTGCTGCTGGAGTAAAACCATAGCTGTGCGATGTAGGGGGTGCTGCAGCACCTCAGCTGGTTGCTGCTGGAGTAAAACCATAGCTGTGGGATGTAGGGGTGCTGCAGCACCTCAGCTGGTTGCTGCTGGAGTAAAACCATAGCTGTGGGATGTAGGGGTGCTGCAGCACCTCTGCGGGTTGCTGCTGGAGTAAAACCATAGCTGTGGGATGTAGGGGTGCTGCAGCACCTCAGCTGGTTGCTGCTGGAGTAAAACCATAGCTGTGGGATGTAGGGGTGCTGCAGCACCTCAGCTGGTTGCTGCTGGAGTAAAACCATAGCTGTGGGATGTAGGGGTGCTGCAGCACCTCAGCTGGTTGCTGCTGGAGTAAAACCATAGCTGTGGGATGTAGGGGTGCTGCAGCACCTCAGCTGGTTGCTGCTGGAGTAAAACCATAGCTGTGGGATGTAGGGGTGCTGCAGCACCTCAGCTGGTTGCTGCTGGAGTAAAACCATAGCTGTGGGATGTAGGGGTGATGCAGCACCTCAGCTGGTTGCTGCTGGAGTAAAACCATAGCTGTGGGATGTAGGGGTGCTGCAGCACCTCAGCTGGTTGCTGCTGGAGTAAAACCATAGCTGTGGGATGTAGGGGTGATGCAGCACCTCAGCTGGTTGCTGCTGGAGTAAAACCATAGCTGTGGGATGTAGGGGTGCTGCAGCACCTCAGCTGGTTGCTGCTGGAGTAAAACCATAGCTGTGGGATGTAGGGGTGATGCAGCACCTCAGCTGGTTGCTGCTGGAGTAAAACCATAGCTGTGGGATGTAGGGGTGCTGCAGCACCTCAGCTGGTTGCTGCTGGAGTAAAACCATAGCTGTGGGATGTAGGGGTGCTGCAGCACCTCAGCTGGTTGCTGCTGGAGTAAAACCATAGCTGTGGGATGTAGGGGTGCTGCAGCACCTCAGCTGGTTGCTGCTGGAGTAAAACCATAGCTGTGGGATGTAGGGGTGATGCAGCACCTCAGCTGGTTGCTGCTGGAGTAAAACCATAGCTGTGGGATGTAGGGGTGCTGCAGCACCTCAGCTGGTTGCTGCTGGAGTAAAACCATAGCTGTGGGATGTAGGGGTGATGCAGCACCTCAGCTGGTTGCTGCTGGAGTAAAACCATAGCTGTGGGATGTAGGGGTGCTGCAGCACCTCAGCTGGTTGCTGCTGGAGTAAAACCATAGCTGTGGGATGTAGGGGTGATGCAGCACCTCAGCTGGTTGCTGCTGGAGTAAAACCATAGCTGTGGGATGTAGGGGTGCTGCAGCACCTCAGCTGGTTGCTGCTGGAGTAAAACCATAGCTGTGGGATGTAGGGGTGCTGCAGCACCTCAGCTGGTTGCTGCTGGAGTAAAACCATAGCTGCTGCAGCACACCCTGATAAATCACTATAAAAATATAAAAACATTAGGAAAAGAATGTTGTAAAGTCTTCTGCTGTCTCTGGTAAAGCTATGCTGTTAGGGGTTCTGCTGTCTCTGGTAAAGCTGTGCTCTTAGGTGTTCTGCTGTCTCTGGTAAAGCTATGCTGTTAGGGGTTCTGCTGTCTCTGGTAAAGCTGTGCTCTTAGGGGTTCTGCTGTCTCTGGTAAAGCTATGCTGTTAGGTGTTCTGCTGTCTCTGGTAAAGCTATGCTGTTAGGGGTTCTGCTGTCTCTGGTAAACCTATGCTGTTAGGGGTTCTGCTGTCTCTGGTAAAGCTGTGCTCTTAGGTGTTCTGCTGTCTCTGGTAAAGCTATGCTGTTAGGGGTTCTGCTGTCTCTGGTAAAGCTATGCTCTTAGGGGTTCTGCTGTCTCTGGTAAAGCTGTGCTCTTAGGGGTTCTGCTGTCTCTGGTAAAGCTATGCTCTTAGGGGTTCTGCTGTCTCTGGTAAAGCTGTGCTGTTAGGGGTTCTGCTGTCTCTGGTAAAGCTATGCTGTTAGGGGTTCTGCTGTCTCTGGTAAAGCTATGCTGTTAGGGGTTCTGCTGTCTCTGGTAAAGCTATGCTCTTAGGGGTTCTGCTGTCTCTGGTAAAGCTGTGCTCTTAGGGGTTCTGCTGTCTCTGGTAAAGCTGTGCTGTTAGGTGTTCTGCTGTCTCTGGTAAAGCTGTGCTGTTAGGTGTTCTGCTGTCTCTGGTAAAGCTATGCTGTTAGGGGTTCTGCTGTCTCTGGTAAAGCTGTGCTCTTAGGTGTTCTGCTGTCTCTGGTAAAGCTATGCTCTTAGGGGTTCTGCTGTCTCTGGTAAAGCTGTGCTGTTAGGGGTTCTGCTGTCTCTGGTAAAGCTATGCTCTTAGGGGTTCTGCTGTCTCTGGTAAAGCTATGCTCTTAGGGGTTCTGCTGTCTCTGGTAAAGCTGTGCTCTTAGGGGTTCTGCTGTCTCTGGTAAAGCTGTGCTCTTAGGGGTTCTGCTGTCTCTGGTAAAGCTATGCTGTTAGGTGTTCTGCTGTCTCTGGTAAAGCTATGCTCTTAGGGGTTCTGCTGTCTCTGGTAAAGCTGTGCTGTTAGGGGTTCTGCTGTCTCTGGTAAAGCTATGCTCTTAGGGGTTCTGCTGTCTCTGGTAAAGCTATGCTCTTAGGGGTTCTGCTGTCTCTGGTAAAGCTATGCTGTTAGGGGTTCTGCTGTCTCTGGTAAAGCTATGCTGTTAGGGGTTCTGCTGTCTCTGGTAAAGCTATGCTGTTAGGGGTTCTGCTGTCTCTGGTAAAGCTATGCTGTTAGGGGTTCTGCTGTCTCTGGTAAAGCTGTGCTGTTCGGGGTTCTGCTGTCTCTGGTAAAGCTATGCTGTTAGGGGTTCTGCTGTCTCTGGTAAAGCTATGCTGTTCGGGGTTCTGCTGTCTCTGGTAAAGCTATGCTGTTAGGGGTTCTGCTGTCTCTGGTAAAGCTATGCTGTTAGGGGTTCTGCTGTCTCTGGTAAAGCTATGCTGTTAGGGGTTCTGCTGTCTCTGGTAAAGCTATGCTGTTAGGTGTTCTGCTGTCTCTGGTAAAGCTATGCTGTTAGGGGTTCTGCTGTCTCTGGTAAAGCTATGCTGTTAGGGGTTCTGCTGTCTCTGGTAAAGCTGTGCTCTTAGGGGTTCTGCTGTCTCTGGTAAAGCTGTGCTGTTAGGTGTTCTGCTGTCTCTGGTAAAGCTATGCTGTTAGGGGTTCTGCTGTCTCTGGTAAAGCTATGCTGTTAGGGGTTCTGCTGTCTCTGGTAAAGCTATGCTGTTAGGGGTTCTGCTGTCTCTGGTAAAGCTATGCTGTTAGGGGTTCTGCTGTCTCTGGTAAAGCTATGCTGTTAGGGGTTCTGCTGTCTCTGGTAAAGCTGTGCTGTTAGGGGTTCTGCTGTCTCTGGTAAAGCTATGCTCTTAGGGGTTCTGCTGTCTCTGGTAAAGCTGTGCTCTTAGGGGTTCTGCTGTCTCTGGTAAAGCTGTGCTCTTAGGT
>NW_027260469.1:0-9163 GCF_045791955.1 Oncorhynchus clarkii lewisi
TTTATGTTTCCTTACTTTTTCAAGTTAAACTGCATATTTGCAATATGTTTTTTCACACTAGAAACTATATTGCAAATGCATACTTAACCTGGGCCATCCCCCCCAAAAAAATTTAGATTTTTTTTGTTTATGTTTACTTTTTCAAGTTACTGTGCATTTGCAATATGTTTTTTCACTAGATCATATTGCAAATGCACGTGCAACTGGTCACCCAAAAAAAAAAATTGGATTTTTTTTGTTTATGTTTCCTTACTTTTTCAAAGTCACTGTGCATTTGCAATATGTTTTTTCACTATAGAATCATATTGCAAATGCACATGCAACTGGTCATCCCCCCCAAAAAAATTTAGATTTTTTTTGTTTATGTTTCCTTACTTTTTCAAAGTCACTGTGCATTTGCAATATGTTTTAAAGGGCAGGTACCATCACGAATTTGTCATGCTATAAAAATCTTGCAGGAATGTGAAATTGACTGGCCCGATGAACTCGGGATGGCTTTGCAGTGATTCTGGGTCATCTCAATCGCTCGTTTAGGTTGATTTCAGAATGTCGCTTTTGGTGATGTTTTTTCACTATAGGATCATATTGCAAATGTACAAGAGTCAAGTGGACAAGAGTCCATCAGTCAATTAGATATCATTCTGACCACCAAACTGATACAAACTGACACCAAACCCACTTTTTCCAACTCGTTTAGTAGCCAACTATTACATACTTCAGAGCTGGCCCAAAATTCACAACCCCTTCGGTTCAAACCATAAAAAAACCATAAAACACGTAGTTACGTTCTAGCTGCGGGTCCATTTCTTATGTTATGTGTTGGCCTAGCTGAGGCGACCCCGAATCCCAAGTTTCGGCTCGATAGGTCATTTGGTGTCCGAGAAAAACCCTAATTGGTGCTGAAAATCCACTATTTTCCATGACTTGCTACGGGGTCCTTGAATGAGCTATTGGACAGAAACGTTGGGGTCTGTCTATATGGGCCGAGACGTTTGCAATGCACCTAGTCTTGCGACTCTGGGACATTTCTAAATGTCGTCATTTTCGTGATGCAAAAATGAATTGAAGTTATTTCAAATGTACGAGGCTGTTTCTCGGTCCGAGAACCGTCTAGAGCCACGTAACTCACCACGCACCATCTACGGGAGGTCTAGAACAGGTTTCTAAAGTTTCGGAACTCTAGGTCCGACGGTTCTTTTTTAGCTCCAACAAAGCTAACTATTGGAGCCACTGTCTGTCTCTACGCACCCCAATACGTCCCTCCTTCCAAGTTGTGTTTTAGTGTGATTTTTTTTTCCTTTGAATTTTTTTGGGAAAAATGACTGATTTACAGTTCATGGGGGTTGCCTAATCACACATATGAAGTTTTGGAAAGATCAGACTTTTTTAACCCTTCGAAACAGCCCCTGAGACACCAATTATGGCACTTCCGGTTGGCACAGGAAGTTATAAATCAACACATATCCTCATTGGGGTATGCTGTTACAGAATCCTGAGTTTTAAGTCCTTACGTTAAGAATTGACTGATCTACACAGGGTTGAATGCACTATGTCTATCAAACTGCATGCAGTGTATGGGTAAACACTTTTAGGGGCATTTTAACCACTTCCGGTTGGTCCAGGAAGCTTAGAATCAACACAGGTAGACCTCATAGTGGCCTGATGGACTGGTACCGAAGACAGGTTCATACGGCATTCATAACCCACATAGGCCTCAGGTTGAAATTAGGGGTGCAGGCAATGTATTCCTATGGGGAGAGATGACACTGTAATCTGTGAGATCAAAAAACACTGTTTTACTGTTAAGGGTTAATGCCACACGGTCAAGGTTAGGCTTGTTCAGATCGGGAGGACCTTAGGAACATTCATGTGGTGCAATTTTTCTTCTCACTCTAACGGTTCTCTCACTGTCACCCAAAAGCAAATGACATTGTGGTGCAGGCTTCATTTTGGGCCTACTATTCTAATGCTCGCTGCGCCTAGACCGAGCGAGCTACGGTCAAGCGGGATATCTCGCTGAACTCGGTACGGCCTAGGGATTATGGTAATGCCATTTCCTGCTCTCTGTGTCTTTAAGCACCGCACTTTATCACTCCATCCTTCCTGTGTGTGTGTGAGGGAGCTTTTCTTTGACATCTGTTGGGATTAATGACTGATTTACAGTTCAGAAGGGTTACCTAGTCACACATATGAAGTTTTGGAGAGATGTGACTTTTTTAACCCTTCGAAACAGAGAGTGTGACCCAATTAAAGGCACTTCCGGTTGGCACAGGAAGCTATAAGTAAACACATGTCTTGATTTACATAGCCACTTACAGAATCCCGAGTTTTAAGTCTTTACGTTAAGAATTGACTGATCTACACAGGGTTGAATGCACTATGTCTATCAAACTGCAGGCAGTGTATGGGTAAACACTTTTAGGGGCATTTTAACCACTTCCGGTTGCTCCAGGAAGCTTAGATTCGACACAGGTAGATCTCATAGTGGCCTGATGGACTGGTACCGAAGACAGGTTCATACGGCATTCATAACCCATATAGGCTTCAGGTTGAATTTTGTGGTGCAGGCAATGTATTCCTATGGGGAGAGATGTCACTGTAATCTGTGAGATCAAAAAACCCTGTTTTACTGTGAAGGGTTAATGCCACACGGTCAAGGTTAGGCTTGTTCAGATCGGGAGGACCTTAGGAACATTCATGTGGTGGAATTGTGCTTCTCACCCTAACGGTTCTCTCACTGCCACCCAAAATCAAATGACATTGTGGTGCAGGCTTCATTTTGGGCCTTCTTTTTTTCAAGTTTGCTGCACTCAGAACGAGCTACGGTCAAGCGGGGCGTCTCCTTGAACTCGTCACAGTCTGGAGACTATGGTGATGCCATTTTTTGTGTTGATTTCAGAATGCCATTTTGGTGATGGTCCCTCTCCGTTTAAACATATTGCAAATGCACAAAAGTCAACTAGCAAGTCAGTGTCCATCAGTCAATTAGATGTCATTATGACACCAAACGGATATCAATTGACACCAAACCCACTTTTTCCTACTCATTTAGTAGCCAACTATCACATATGTCAGAGCAGGCCCATAATTCACAGCGTCTTCAGTTTAAAACATAATAAAAAGGTAAAACACATAGTTACGTTCTAGCTGCGGGTCCAGTTCGGGCATTATGTGAAGTCCTATGTGAGGCGACCCCGAATCCCGAGTTTCGGCTCGATAGGTCATTTGGTGTCCGAGAAAAACCCTAATTGGTGCTGAAAATCCACTATTTTCCATGCCTTGCTACGGGGTCCTTGAACGAGCTATCGGACAGAAACGTTGGGGTCCATCTCTATGGGCCGAGCCGGTTTCAATGCACCTAGCCTTGCGTCTCTGAGACTTTTCTAAACGTCGTCATTTTTGTAATGGTCAAAATGAATTGAAGGTATTGCAAATGTACGAAGCTGTTTCTCGGTCCGAGAACCGTCTAGAGCCACGTAACTCACCACGCACCATCAACCGGAGGTCTAGAACAGGTTTCTAAAGTTTCGGAACTCTAGGTCCGACGGTTCTTTTTTAGCTCCAACAAAGCTAACTATTGCAGCCACTGTCTGTCTCTACGCACCCCAATACGTCCCTCCATCCAACTTGTGTTTTAGTGTGATTTTTTTTTCCTTTGATTTTTTTTGGGAAAAATGACTGATTTACAGTTCATGGGGGTTGCCTAATCACACATATGAAGTTTTGGAAAGATCAGACTTTTTTAACCCCTCGAAACAGCCCCTGAGACACCAGTTATGGCACTTCCGGTTGGCACAGGAAGCTATAAATCACCACATATCCTCATTGGGGTATGCTGTTACAGAATCCTGAGTTTTAAGTCCTTACGTTAAGAACTGACTGATTTACACAGGGTTGAATGCACTATGTCTGTCAAACTGCAGGCAGGGTATGTGTAAACACTTTTAGGGGCATTTTAACCACTTCCGGTTGGTCCAGGAAGCTCAGAATCAACACAGGTAGACCTCATAGTGGCCTGATGGACTGGTACCGAAGACAGGTTCATACGGCATTCATAACCCATATAGACTTCAGGTTGAAATTAGGGGTGCAGGCAATGTATTCCTATGGGGAGAGATGACACTGTAATCTGTGAGAACAAAAAACACTGTTTTACTGTTAAGGGTTAATGCCACACGGTCAAGGTTAGGCTTGCACGGATCGGGAGGACCTTAGGAACATTCATGTGGTGTAATTTTTCTTCTCACCCTAACGGTTCTCTCACTGTCACTCAAAAGCAAATGACATTGTGGGGCAGGCTTCATTTTGGGCCTACTTTTCTAATGGTCGTTGCGCTTAGACCGAGCGAGCTACGGTCAAGCGGGATAGCTCGTTGAACTCAGCACAGTCTGGAGACTATGGTGATGCCATTTTTTGTGTTGATTTCAGAATGACATTTTGGTGATGGTCCCTCTCCGTTTAAACATATTGCAAATGCACAAAAGTCAACTAGCAAGTCAGTGTCCATCAGTCAATTAGATGTCATTATGACACCAAACCCACTTTTTCCTACTCATTTAGAAGCCAACTATCACATATGTCAGAGCAGTCCCATAATTCACAGCGCCTTTAGTTTAAAACATAATAAAAAGGTAAAACACATAGTTACGTTCTAGCTGCGGGTCCAGTTCGGACATTATGTGAAGTCCTATGTGAGGCGACCCCGAATCCCGAGTTTCGGCTCGATAGGTCATTTGGCGTCCGAGAAAAACCCTAATTGGTGCTGAAAATCCACTATTTTCCATGCCTTCCTACGGGGTCCTTGAACGAGCTATCGGACAGAAACGTTGGGGTCCGTCTCTATGGGCCGAGCCGGTTTCAATGCACCTAGCCTTGCGTCTCTGAGACTTTTCTAAACGTCGTCATTTTCGTAATGGTCAAAATGAATTGAAGGTATTGCAAATGTACGAGGCTGTTTCTCGGTCCGAGAACCGTCTAGAGCCACGTAACTCACCACGCACCATCGACCGGAGGTCTAGAACAGGTTTCTAAAGTTTCGGAACTCTAGGTCCGACGGTTCTTTTTTAGCTCCAACAAAGCTAACTATTGCAGCCACTGTCTGTCTCTACGCACCCCAATACGTCCCTCCATTCAAGTTGTGTTTTAGTGTGATTTTTTTTTCCTTTGATTTTTTTTGGGAAAAATGACTGATTTACAGTTCATGGGGGTTGCCTAATCACATATATGTAGTTTTGGACAGATCTGACTTTTTTAACCCTTCGAAACAGCCCCTGAGACACCATTTAAGGCACTTCCGGTTGGCACAGGAAGCTATAATTCACCACATATCCTCATTGGGGTATGCTTTTACAGAATCCTGAGTTTTAAGTCTTTACGTTAAGAACTGAGTTATTTACGGAGGGTTTAGTATGTGTGTGTTATTTCAGAAAATCATAGAAAATCACAGAAATCTCGCAGAGCTCCGCAGCACACTTTAAAAAGATTCGTATGAACACCCTGCAACTGGATCTGTAACCGTTGAAAAAAAAAACGCCTATTTGTGACCATCACCAAGATGTCATTGTTCCGTTTCTCTTAAATGACGATAGATAAATGGCTGTTTTTTTTTTATTGACACCGGAGGCTCCTTGACTTTGACCTGAAGTGGAAAAATAATTTCTCTATTTCCATTTAGGACCTTTAATCCCAGAAAAACGGCCATAACTCAAAAACCGTCGAGGCCTAGACGCCATCTTGTTCGGGGCCAACTGCCCATTATGCCAAACCTACGCTCACCGAGTTTCGGCTTCGAAATATTTTCCGTTTTCGAGATAAGGCCCCGTCGGGATTCGTGATGTTTTGCCAAATTGCCATATGATTCCGTATGCCCTCTTGTGGGAAATTCCGGGACAGCGGAAAAACGGTCAAAAAAGCGGCGTTGATTCGTGTAAAGTATATGGCAAATGCCATATGGCAATTGCCAATTGTAACACCTCAAAAATCCAACAGGGGGCGAGTGCGCTCCACCGGGGTTTTTCATATTGGAAATGTAACCCAAGTCAACATCCAAAAGAAAATTTTTGAAAAAAGGATATTTTTTTCAAAAACTTTTCACCCCTTAAAAAAGTGCTTTCTGGGCCTTTTTTCGAAATTCTTTCGATTTTTTTGTCAATTACACATGTGTAAGAGCTGTATGAATATACTTTTGTCCAATTTTTTTATCATATTTTTTTTTTTTTAATTACATGCGCATAAGGCATATGTTTTGTACATTTGCAATATGATTTCATAGGAAGTCAAAAGTCAAAAGTCAAAAATGTCAAAATTTGGTAAAAAACTTCACACATCCTTAAAAAAGTGCTTTCTGGACCGTTTTTCAAAATTCTTTCAATTTTTATGTCAATTACACATGTATAAGAACTTTATCAACATACTTTAGTCATACTTTATTATCCTTTTTTTTTTTTTTTTTTTTACTTGTGCATAAGGCATATGTTTTCTCCATTTGGAATATGATTTCATAGGAAGTCAAAAGTCAAAAGTCAAAAATGTCAAAATTTGGTAAAAAACTTCACACATCCTTAAAAAAGTGCTTTCTGGACCGTTTTTCAAAATTCTTTCAATTTTTGTGTCAATTACACATGTATAAGAACTTTATCAACATACTTTAGTCATACTTTATTATCATTTTTAAAAAATTTTTTTTACTTGTGCATAAGGCATATGTTTTCTCCATTTGGAATATGATTTCATAGGAAGTCAAAAGTCAAAAGTCAAAAATGTCAAAATTTGGTAAAAAACTTCACACATCCTTAAAAAAGTGCTTTCTGGACCGTTTTTCAAAATTCTTTCAATTTTTGTGTCAATTACACATGTATAAGAACTTTATCAACATACTTTAGTCATACTTTATTATCATTATTATTATTTATTTTTTTACTTGTGCATAAGGAATATGATTTGTCCATTTGCAATATGATTTCATAGGAAGTCAAAAGTCAAAGTCCAAAGTCAATTTTTTGGGGGGCCAAAATTGACTGAACTGATGAACTCGGGACGGCCGGGCAGTGATAGTTGTTCATTTCCATCACTCGTTGTGTTGATTTCATCATGTCCATTTGAATCATGTCCACTATAGAATCATATTGCAAATGCGCGTGCAACTGGTAACCGGGAAAAAAAAAATGATGATTTCATTATGTCCATTTGTTTATGTTTCCTTACTTTTTCAAAGTCACTGTGCATTTGCAATATGTTTCAATGGGCAGGTACCATCACGAATTTGTCATGCTCAAAATTTTTTAGATGTATTTTTTTTTGTTTCTTACTTTTTCAAAGTCACTGTGCATTTGCAATATGTTTTAATGGGCAGGTACCATCACGAATTTGTCATGCTCAAAATTCAAGCTTTACTTTGCTCAAACTATACCTTTGTCATCTTGTGATCTAAAATATGCAACTGGTTACCCAAAAAATGTGTTGATGTTTTTTTGTTTATGTTTCCTTACTTTTTCAAAGTCACTGTGCATTTGCAATATGTTTCAATGGGCAGGTACCATCACGAATTTGTCATGCTCAAAATTTTTTAGATGTATTTTTTTTTGTTTCTTACTTTTTCAAAGTCACTGTGCATTTGCAATATGTTTTAATGGGCAGGTACCATCACGAATTTGTCATGCTCAAAATTCAAGCTTTACTTTGCTCAAACTATACCTTTGTCATCTTGTGATCTAAAATATGCAACTGGTTACCCAAAAAATGTGTTGATGTTTTTTTGTTTATGTTTCCTTACTTTTTCAAAGTCACTGTGCATTTGCAATATGTTTCAATGGGCAGGTACCATCACGAATTTGTCATGCTCAACATTTTTTAGATGTATTTTTTTTTGTTTCTTACTTTTTCAAAGTCACTGTGCATTTGCAATATGTTTTAATGGGCAGGTACCATCACGAATTTGTCATGCTCAAAATTCAAGCTTTACTTTGCTCAAACTATACCTTTGTCATCTTGTGATCTAAAATATGCAACTGGTTACCCAAAAAATGTGTTGATGTTTTTTTGTTTATGTTTCCTTACTTTTTCAAAGTCACTGTGCATTTGCAATATGTTTCAATGGGCAGGTACCATCACGAATTTGTCATGCTCAAAATTTTTTAGATGTATTTTTTTTTGTTTCTTACTTTTTCAAAGTCACTGTGCATTTGCAATATGTTTTTTCACTATAGAATCATATTGCAAATGCACGTGCATCTGGTCACCCCCCCCAAAAAATGTTTGATTTTTTTTGTTTATGTTTCCTTACTTTTTCAAAGTCACTGTGCATTTGCAATATGTTTTTTCACTATAGAATCATATTGCAAATGCACGTGCAACTGGTCACCTAAAAATAAAAATAAAATGTTTATGTTTCCTTACTTTTTCAAAGTCACTGTGCATTTGCAATATGTTTTTTCACTATAGAATCATATTGCAAATGCACGTGCATCTGGTCACCCCCCAAAACATTTTTTAGATTTTTTTTGTTTATGTTTCCTTACTTTTTCAAAGTCACTGTGCATTTGCAATATGTTTTTTCACTATAGAATCATATTGCAAATGCGCGTGCAACTGGTAACCGGGAAAAAAAAATGATGATTTCATTATGTCCATTTGTTTATGTTTCCTTACTTTTTCAAAGTCACTGTGCATTTGCAATATGTTTTTTCACTATAGAATCATATTGCAAATGCGCGTGCAACTGGTCACCTAAAATTTAAAAAAAAATGTTTATGTTTCCTTACTTTTTCAAAGTCACTGTGCATTTGCAATATGTTTTTTCACTATAGAATCATATTGCAAATGCACGTGCATCTGGTCACCCCCCAAAACATTTTTTAGATTTTTTTTGTTTATGTTTCCTTACTTTTTCAAAGTCACTGTGCATTTGCAATATGTTTTTTCACTATAGAATCATATTGCAAATGCGCGTGCAACTGGTAACCGGGAAAAAAAAATGATGATTTCATTATGTCCATTTGTTTATGTTTCCTTACTTTTTCAAAGTCACTGTGCATTTGCAATATGTTTTTTCACTATAGAATCATATTGCAAATGCGCGTGCAACTGGTCACCTAAAATTAAAAAAAAAAATGTTTATGTTTCCTTACTTTTTCAAAGTTACTTTTTCAAAGTCACTGTGCATTTG
>NW_027260470.1:0-9144 GCF_045791955.1 Oncorhynchus clarkii lewisi
AGTTCGTCTTGTATGTAAGGGAATACCCCCCTGAATTGTACAAAAATGAATGGCAAGATATTGGCATTGGACAAACCATATACACGATGTCCAATACCACCCAAAGCGGCGTTGATTCGTGTAAAGTATATGGCAAATGCCATATGGCAATTGCCAATTGTAACACCTCAAAAATCCAACAGGGGGCGAGTGCGCTCCACCGGGGTTTTTCATATTGGAAATGTAACCCAAGTCAACATCCAAAAGAAAATTTTTGAAAAAAGGATATTTTTTTCAAAAACTTTTCACCCCTTAAAAAAGTGCTTTCTGGGCCTTTTTTCAAAAATTCTTTCGATTTTTTTGTCAATTACACATGTGTAAGAGCTGTATGAATATACTTTTGTCCAATTTTTTTATCATATTTTTTTTTTTTTAATTACATGCGCATAAGGCATATGTTTTGTACATTTGCAATATGATTTCATAGGAAGTCAAAAGTCAAAAGTCAAAAATGTCAAAATTTGGTAAAAAACTTCACACATCCTTAAAAAAGTGCTTTCTGGACCGTTTTTCAAAATTCTTTCAATTTTTATGTAAATTACACATGTATAAGAACTTTATCAACATACTTTAGTCATACTTTATTATCCTATTTTTTATTTTTTTTTACTTGTGCATAAGGCATATGTTTTCTCCATTTGGAATATGATTTCATAGGAAGTCAAAAGTCAAAAGTCAAAAATGTCAAAATTTGGTAAAAAACTTCACACATCCTTAAAAAAGTGCTTTCTGGACCGTTTTTCAAATTTCTTTCAATTTTTGTGTCAATTACACATGTATAAGAACTTTATCAACATACTTTAGTCATACTTTATTATCATTTTTTTTTTTTTTTTTTTTACTTGTGCATAAGGCATATGTTGTTGATTTGGAATATGATTTCATAGGAAGTCAAAAGTCGAAAATTTGATTTTTTTTTAAACTTTAAAAACTAAAAAAAGTGCTTTCTGGACCGTTTTCGAAATTGTTTCGATTTTTAAGAATCAATGAATCATGTGTAAGAAGTGTATGAATATACTTTTGTAAAATGTTATTATCATAATTTTTTTTTTTTACTTGTGCATAAGGAATATGATTTGTCTATTTGCAATATGATTTCATAGGAAGTCAAAAGTCAAAGTTACCCAAAAATGTTTTGGATGTTTTTTTGTTTTATGTTTCCTTACTTTTTCCAAAGTCACTGTGCATTTGCAATATGTTTCAATGGGCAGGTACCGTCACGAATTTGTCATGCTCAAAAATTTTTCAATGTATTTTTTTTTGTTTCTTACTTTTTCAAAGTCACTGTGCATTTGCAATATGTTTTAATGGGCAAGTACCATCACGAATTTGTCATGCTCAAAATTCAAGCTTTACTTTGCTCAAACTATACCTTTGTCATCTTGTGATCTAAAATATGCAACTGGTTACCCAAAAAATGTGTTGATGTTTTTTTGTTTATGTTTCCTTACTTTTTCAAAGTCACTGTGCATTTGCAATATGTTTCAATGGGCAGGTACCATCACGAATTTGTCATGCTCAAAAATTTTTAGATGTATTTTTTTTTGTTTCTTACTTTTTCAAAGTCACTGTGCATTTGCAATATGTTTTAATGGGCAGGTACCATCACGAATTTGTCATGCTCAAAATTCAAGCTTTACTTTGCTCAAACTATACCTTTGTCATCTTGTGATCTAAAATATGCAACTGGTTACCCAAAAAATGTGTTGATGTTTTTTTGTTTATGTTTCCTTACTTTTTCAAAGTCACTGTGCATTTGCAATATGTTTCAATGGGCAGGTACCATCACGAATTTGTCATGCTCAAAATTTTTTAGATGTATTTTTTTTTGTTTCTTACTTTTTCAAAGTCACTGTGCATTTGCAATATGTTTTAATGGGCAGGTACCATCACGAATTTGTCATGCTCAAAATTCAAGCTTTACTTTGCTCAAACTATACCTTTGTCATCTTGTGATCTAAAATATGCAACTGGTTACCCAAAAAATGTGTTGATGTTTTTTTGTTTATGTTTCCTTACTTTTTCAAAGTCACTGTGCATTTGCAATATGTTTCAATGGGCAGGTACCATCACGAATTTGTCATGCTCAAAATTTTTTAGATGTATTTTTTTTTGTTTCTTACTTTTTCAAAGTCACTGTGCATTTGCAATATGTTTTGGGCAGGTACCATCACTATAGAATTCAAGCTTTATTGCAAACTATACCTTTGTCATCTTGTGATCTAAAATATGCAACTGGTTACCCAAAAAATGTGTTGATGTTTTTTTGTTTATGTTTCCTTACTTTTTCAAAGTCACTGTGCATTTGCAATATGTTTCAATGGGCAGGTACCATCACGAATTTGTCATGCTCAAAATTTTTTAGATGTATTTTTTTTTGTTTCTTACTTTTTCAAAGTCACTGTGCATTTGCAATATGTTTTTTCACTATAGAATCATATTGCAAATGCACGTGGTCATCCCCCCAAAAAAAATTTAGATTTTTTTTATGTTTCCTTACTTTTTCACCCCCCCAAAAAAATGTTTGATTTTTTTTGTTTATGTTTCCTTACTTTTTCAAAGTCACTGTGCATTTGCAATATGTTTTTTCACTATAGAATCATATTGCAAATGCACGTGCAACTGGTCACCTAAAAATCAAAATAAAATTTTTTTTGTTTATGTTTCCTTACTTTTTCAAAGTCACTGTGCATTTGCAATATGTTTTTTCACTATAGAATCATATTGCAAAGATGGTCACCTAAAAAAAAATTTTGTTTATGTTTCCTTACTTTTTCAAAGTCACTGTGCATTTGCAATATGTTTTTTCACTATAGAATCATATTGCAAATGCACATGCAACTGGTCATCCCCCCCAAAAAATTTTAGATTTTTTTTGTTTATGTTTCCTTACTTTTTCAAAGTCACTGTGCATTTGCAATATGTTTTTTCACTATAGAATCATATTGCAAATGCACGTGCAACTGGTCATCCCCCCAAAAAAAATTTAGATTTTTTTTGTTTATTTTTCCTTACTTTTTCAAAGTCACTGTGCATTTGCAATATGTTTTTTCACTATAGAATCATATTGCAAATGCACATGCAACTGGTCATCCCCCCCCAAAAATTTTAGATTTTTTTTGTTTATGTTTCCTTACTTTTTCAAAGTCACTGTGCATTTGCAATATGTTTTTTCACTATAGAATCATATTGCAAATGCACGTGCAACTGGTCACCCAAAAATAAAAATTTTGGATTTTTTTTGTTTATGTTTCCTTACTTTTTCAAAGTCACTGTGCATTTGCAATATGTTTCAATGGGCAGGTACCATCACGAATTTGTCATGCTCAAAATTTTTTAGATGTATTTTTTTTTGTTTCTTACTTTTTCAAAGTCACTGTGCATTTGCAATATGTTTTAAAGGGCAGGTACCATCACGAATTTGTCATGCTATAAAAATCTTGCAGGAATGTGAAATTGACTGGCCCGATGAACTCGGGATGGCTTTGCAGTGATTCTGGGTCATCTCAATCGCTCGTTTGGGTTGATTTCAGAATGTCGCTTTTGGTGATGTTTTTTCACTATAGGATCATATTGCAAATGTACAAGAGTCAAGTGGACAAGAGTCCATCAGTCAATTAGATATCATTCTGACCACCAAACTGATACAAACTGACACCAAACCCACTTTTTCCAACTCGTTTAGTAGCCAACTATTACATACTTCAGAGCTGGCCCAAAATTCACAACCCCTTCGGTTCAAACCATAAAAAAACCATAAAACACGTAGTTACGTTCTAGCTGCGGGTCCATTTCTTATGTTATGTGTTGGCCTAGCTGAGGCGACCCCGAATCCCAAGTTTCGGCTCGATAGGTCATTTGGTGTCCGAGAAAAACCCTAATTGGTGCTGAAAATCCACTATTTTCCATGACTTGCTACGGGGTCCTTGAATGAGCTATTGGACAGAAACGTTGGGGTCTGTCTATATGGGCCGAGACGTTTGCAATGCACCTAGTCTTGCGACTCTGGGACATTTCTAAATGTCGTCATTTTCGTGATGCAAAAATGAATTGAAGTTATTTCAAATGTACGAGGCTGTTTCTCGGTCCGAGAACCTTCTAGAGCCACGTAACTCACCACGCACCATCTACGGGAGGTCTAGAACAGGTTTCTAAAGTTTCGGAACTCTAGGTCCGACGGTTCTTTTTTAGCTCCAACAAAGCTAACTATTGGAGCCAGTGTCTGTCTCTACGCACCCCAATACGTCCCTCCTTCCAAGTTGTGTTTTAGTGTGATTTTTTTTTCCTTTGAATTTTTTTGGGAAAAATGACTGATTTACAGTTCATGGGGGTTGCCTAATCACACATATGAAGTTTTGGAAAGATCAGACTTTTTTAACCCTTCGAAACAGCCCCTAAGACACCAATTATGGCACTTCCGGTTGGCACAGGAAGTTATAAATCAACACATATCCTCATTGGGGTATGCTGTTACAGAATCCTGAGTTTTAAGTCCTTACGTTAAGAATTGACTGATCTACACAGGGTTGAATGCACTATGTCTATCAAACTGCATGCAGTGTATGGGTAAACACTTTTAGGGGCATTTTAACCACTTCCGGTTGGTCCAGGAAGCTTAGAATCAACACAGGTAGACCTCATAGTGGCCTGATGGACTGGTACCGAAGACAGGTTCATACGGCATTCATAACCCACATAGGCCTCAGGTTGAAATTAGGGGTGCAGGCAATGTATTCCTATGGGGAGAGATGACACTGTAATCTGTGAGATCAAAAAACACTGTTTTACTGTTAAGGGTTAATGCCACACGGTCAAGGTTAGGCTTGTTCAGATCGGGAGGACCTTAGGAACATTCATGTGGTGCAATTTTTCTTCTCACTCTAACGGTTCTCTCACTGTCACCCAAAAGCAAATGACATTGTGGTGCAGGCTTCATTTTGGGCCTACTATTCTAATGCTCGCTGCGCCTAGACCGAGCGAGCTACGGTCAAGCGGGATATCTCGCTGAACTCGGTACGGCCTAGGGATTATGGTAATGCCATTTCCTGCTCTCTGTGTCTTTAAGCACCGCACTTTATCACTCCATCCTTCCTGTGTGTGTGTGAGGGAGCTTTTCTTTGACATCTGTTGGGATTAATGACTGATTTACAGTTCAGAAGGGTTACCTAGTCACACATATGAAGTTTTGGAGAGATGTGACTTTTTTAACCCTTCGAAACAGAGAGTGTGACCCAATTAAAGGCACTTCCGGTTGGCACAGGAAGCTATAAGTAAACACATGTCTTGATTTACATAGCCACTTACAGAATCCCGAGTTTTAAGTCTTTACGTTAAGAATTGACTGATCTACACAGGGTTGAATGCACTATGTCTATCAAACTGCAGGCAGTGTATGGGTAAACACTTTTAGGGGCATTTTAACCACTTCCGGTTGCTCCAGGAAGCTTAGATTCGACACAGGTAGATCTCATAGTGGCCTGATGGACTGGTACCGAAGACAGGTTCATACGGCATTCATAACCCATATAGGCTTCAGGTTGAATTTTGTGGTGCAGGCTATGTATTCCTATGGGGAGAGATGTCACTGTAATCTGTGAGATCAAAAAACCCTGTTTTACTGTGAAGGGTTAATGCCACACGGTCAAGGTTAGGCTTGTTCAGATCGGGAGGACCTTAGGAACATTCATGTGGTGGAATTGTGCTTCTCACCCTAACGGTTCTCTCACTGCCACCCAAAATCAAATGACATTGTGGTGCAGGCTTCATTTTGGGCCTTCTTTTTTTCAAGTTTGCTGCACTCAGAACGAGCTACGGTCAAGCGGGGCGTCTCCTTGAACTCGGCACAGTCTGGAGACTATGGTGATGCCATTTTTTGTGTTGATTTCAGAATGCCATTTTGGTGATGGTCCCTCTCCGTTTAAACATATTGCAAATGTACAAAAGTCAACTAGCAAGTCAGTGTCCATCAGTCAATTAGATGTCATTATGACACCAAATGGATATCAATTGACACCAAACCCACTTTTTCCTACTCATTTAGTAGCCAACTATCACATATGTCAGAGCAGTCCCATAATTCACAGCGCCTTCGGTTTAAAACATAATAAAAAGGTAAAACACATAGTTACGTTCTAGCTGCGGGTCCAGTTCGGACATTATGTGAAGGCCTATGTGAGGCGACCCCGAATCCCGAGTTTCGGCTCGATAGGTCATTTGGTGTCCGAGAAAAACCCTAATTGGTGCTGAAAATCCACTTTTTTCCATGCCTTGCTACGGGGTCCTTGAACGAGCTATCGGACAGACACGTCGGAGTCCGTCTCTATGGGCCGAGCCGGTTTCAATGCACCTAGCCTTGCGTCTCTGAGACTTTTCTAAACGTCGTCATTTTTGTAATGGTCAAAATGAATTGAAGGTATTGCAAATGTACGAGGCTGTTTCTCGGTCCGAGAACCTTCTAGAACCACCTAACTCACCACGCACTATCGACATGAGGCCTAGAACAGGATTGTAAAGTTTCGGAACTCTAGGTCCGACCGTTCTTTTTTAGCTCCAACAAAGCTAACTATTGCAGCCACTGTCTGTCTCTACGCACCCCAATACGTCCCTCCATCCAAGTTGTGTTTAGTGTGATTTTTTTTTCCTTTGATTTTTTTGGGGAAAAATGACTGATTTACAGTTCATGGGGGTTCCCTAATCACACATATGAAATTTTGGAGAGATCAGACTTTTTTAACCCTTCGAAACAGCACCTGAGACACCAATTATGGCACTTCCGGTTGGCACAGGAAGCTATAAATCAATACATATCCTCATTGGGGTATGTTGTTACAGAATCCTGAGTTTTAAGTCCTTACGTTAAGAACTGACTGATTTACACAGGGTTGAATGCACTATGTCTGTCAAACTGCAGGCAGGGTATGGGTAAACACTTTTAGGGGCATTTTAACCACTTCCGGTTGGTCCAGGAAGCTCAGAATCAACACAGGTAGACCTCATAGTGGCCTGATGGACTGGTACCGAAGACAGGTTCATACGGCATTCATAACCCATATAGACTTCAGGTTGAAATTAGGGGTGCAGGCAATGTATTCCTATGGGGAGAGATGACACTGTAATCTGTGAGATCAAAAAACACTGTTTTACTCTTAAGGGTTAATGCCACACGGTCAAGGTTAGGCTTGTACAGATCGGGAGGACCTTAGGAACATTCATGTGGTGGAATTTTTCTTCTCACCCTAACGGTTCTCTCACTGTCACTCAAAAGCAAATGACATTGTGGGGCAGGCTTCATTTTGGGCCTACTTTTCTAATGGTCGTTGCGCTTAGACCGAGCGAGCTACGGTCAAGCGGGATAGCTCGTTGAACTCAGCACAGTCTGGAGACTATGGTGATGCCATTTTTTGTGTTGATTTCAGAATGCCATTTTGGTGATGGTCCCTCTCCGTTTAAACATATTGCAAATGCACAAAAGTCAACTAGCAAGTCAGTGTCCATCAGTCAATTAGATGTCATTATGACACCAAACCCACTTTTTCCTACTCATTTAGAAGCCAACTATCACATATGTCAGAGCAGTCCCATAATTCACAGCGCCTTTAGTTTAAAACATAATAAAAAGGTAAAACACATAGTTACGTTCTAGCTGCGGGTCCAGTTCGGACATTATGTGAAGTCCTATGTGAGGCGACCCCGAATCCCGAGTTTCGGCTCGATAGGTCATTTGGCGTCCGAGAAAAACCCTAATTGGTGCTGAAAATCCACTATTTTCCATGCCTTCCTACGGGGTCCTTGAACGAGCTATCGGACAGAAACGTTGGGGTCCGTCTCTATGGGCCGAGCCGGTTTCAATGCACCTAGCCTTGCGTCTCTGAGACTTTTCTAAACGTCGTCATTTTCGTAATGGTCAAAATGAATTGAAGGTATTGCAAATGTACGAAGCTGTTTCTCGGTCCGAGAACCGTCTAGAGCCACGTAACTCACCACGCACCATCGACCGGAGGTCTAGAACAGGTTTCTAAAGTTTCGGAACTCTAGGTCTGACGGTTCTTTTTTAGCTCCAACAAAGCTAACTATTGCAGCCACTGTCTGTCTCTACGCACCCCAATACGTCCCTCCATTCAAGTTGTGTTTTAGTGTGATTTTTTTTTCCTTTGATTTTTTTGGGGAAAAATGACTGATTTACAGTTCATGGGGGTTGCCTAATCACATATATGAAGTTTTGGACAGATCTGACTTTTTTAACCCTTCGAAACAGCCCCTGAGACACCATTTAAGGCACTTCCGGTTGGCACAGGAAGCTATAATTAACCACATATCCTCATTGGGGTATGCTTTTACAGAATCCTGAGTTTTAAGTCTTTACGTTAAGAACTGAGTTATTTACGGAGGGTTTAGTATGTGTGTGTTATTTCAGAAAATCATAGAAAATCACAGAAATGTCGCAGAGCTCCGCAGCACACTTTAAAAAGATTCGTATGAACACCCTGCAACTGGATCTGTAACCGTTGAAAAAAAAAAACGCCTATTTGTGACCATCACCAAGATGTCATTGTTCCGTTTCTCTTAAATGACGATAGATAAATGGCTGTTTTTTTTTTTTATTGACACCGGAGGCTCCTTGACTTTGACCTGAAGTGGAAAAATAATTTCTCTATTTCCATTTAGGACCTTTAATCCCAGAAAAACGGCCATAACTCAAAAACCGTCGAGGCCTAGACGCCATCTTGTTCGGGGCCAACTGCCCATTATGCCAAACCTACGCTCACCGAGTTTCGGCTTCGAAATATTTTCCGTTTTCGAGATAAGGCCCCGTCGTGATTCGTGATGTTTTGCCAAATTGCCATATGATTCCGTATGCCCTCTTGTGGGAAATTCCGGGACAGCGGAAAAACGGTCAAAAACTTGTTTATTTTTTAAAACGGAAACCGAATGTCCGACAAAGTTCATTTGATGACTTCCCGGTAGGTCTGGCCCTACCGCACGGCCCGACGCCGACCGCGAATTTTACAAACGATTTCGGACGTCTAGTAAGGGACCGTACATTTGCAATATGGACTTTCTCACTGATCATACACGAAATGCCGAAATGTTCCCTTAAGGTATGTT
>NW_027260471.1:0-9127 GCF_045791955.1 Oncorhynchus clarkii lewisi
AACGAGCCTACAGAGAACTATCAATCTGTACAACACAGCGAGCCTACAGAGAGCTATCAATCTGTACAACACAGCGAGCCTACAGAGAGCTATCAATCTGTACAACACAGCGAGCCTACAGAGAGCTATCAATCTGTACAACACAGCCTTGACCCTATACTCCTATACTCCTATACTCCTTACTCAACAGAGCCATCTCCAGTCTCAGAAACACCCCCGGAGGAACAGAAAAGACACACCAACCTGGAGCAGCGGTTGCACTGCAGGAGTCCTCTCTATGTTACACCCCACTAGCAGCTACTGTAGTTACGTTATGACCTACGTCTAGTGGCTGAGGAGACATGAGACTTGCTTACTGCCCCTCTCTCTACTAGCACTGTGACTAACTGTACACCAACTCCACCACCCAACCCTTTCCTATATGACAAAAAAATACAGTATTTTAGAAAATATGTATATTTTATAGGTTTAAAATAAATGATATTTAAATTACTTGGCTGTTGCAAGGTAATATAATGTGAATGATAAGACATCTAAATACATAAAACAAAAACGTCTAAATCACAACAGATATTTTAGATAGAAGCTGGAATATCGGGTCGGTTAAAGATAGTATTTTTAAAGGTGCATTACCTTTATAACATATATCAAAATAATTATTAGGTGATATGTTCAACTCGGCTTTCTCATACTGCCCGTAACACGGCTTAAATAACATTTCATCCACATCTATTCGCCTTGGTAGGCGCGCGCACACACACACACACGCACTCGCACACTGACAATTATATTGAGAATTATATTAATATTTTACCCTAAGGTACATTTATAATAGGAAACATTTAGCAACAGGTTTAACAACACAAAGCCTATCCTAAATGGATATATCAACACACGCCAATGACCGTAATGAGAGATTTCTTTCCCACAACGTTTTCTTAGCACACACATTAAAAACAGCTGCAGGTATGCTCATAATTTGCTTGAATAAATAGTTTCTTTCTATTCTTCCAGCTATTGTTGTTATTATTATTTTTGACAAAGAACCCATTTCATTAACAAAATATTTCGACCGGCTTTATGAATTATTAGGTGTTAAAACTGTATGTTTACTGACAATGTAGTAATGATTTTGTAGCAACTACAGAGGCCTACTTCATCTATCTATTTTTCCACCCAAAAAATAATGTTCACAACATCGTATAGGTTGTGTATTTGAATTTGACATCGAAGGAATACTATGGCATCTTCAAATGTGTTTCATGAAGATATTTTGTTTAATCAATTTTCCTAGGCTATTCAGAATCAGATAAATGTCCACAAGAAAATTAATGAAAGTAAATGAATAGGCCAACATTAACTTGAATGAAGTTGTAAAGTTTCATAGCATGTTTGGATAATGTTTGATATAGTCTGTTGTGTAAAATGCACAGCCTATGCTGTTATAACAAAGAAGAAGACTACACATAATGAATAAGAAGCCTACGACACAGACTTAACAACGTTAGCAAATGCGGACAATATAGGCTATTTAAATCAATTAACTTTTCTCCAACTTTTTCATCTATTTGAAGAAAAAATGTACAATTTGTTTTCTGCCTTTTTAGTCACCAGACAGCATCATTCTACCTCATGTTTGTCAACACTGTAATTCTCAAAACTCAACATAAAGATCTAAATCAAATTCGATCGATATTTGAAACACTACCCACTTCGGACGACTAGGTCTAATATCCTGTTAATATATCCTTATTATGCATTAATACAAATTATGATTGGGCCAAACCTCGAATCAATCAACTGTAGGCCTACTTTATTTACATGCGGATAGTTCATTAGGTGACATCTCGACACTTTTGCGCATTGGTTTCCAGCTCTCATAGAGATAAGCATTTTACCTCAACTCCCAGGCATCCTATTCCCTGTGAGGTGCCAATGCAACATATTTACATCCCCTCCATCTGTTGCAGTTTAGCTCGGGGCGGCCCATCCGGGGGAGAGAGAGAACAAACTGCTTTTAGTGAGCCTATCTCCAATTTATTTTAAAAGTCCGGAACAGGACATGACTGGGCCAAAATGTTAGGCCCTAAATTCAGTGCACCGTGCAACACGGTTCTTTCCACCGAGTTTCTCTCAGGACAGCAGACTACAAGGTGACGCCTGTGACCTACAGGTAAACTCCTCACTTCGCTGACGGTAAATATCATTCAGGGAGCATCCATTTGATTGCGCAATATAAAACTTTTATATTGAGTTACCAAGAAATGTGCCTGCAGAGGACGAACGTTTGCCTAAAAAGTACAACATTAATATCACAATAATCATCATTAACATAAAAAAGTGACAAGCAGAATTAATGCATATGACCTACAAACCTGTTAACTTTAAAATAAATGAAATTGACAGATTATCAATTAAGCCCCTTAATCAAAGCAACCCCACCATACCATCACCTGGTCTAATTTAATCCCACTAGATGGCACTAAATGCTTTGCTCTGTGGCTCCAGGAGTCCCTGTGGAGATAGGATTTAACCATATGAGGGCACCATTCTCTTTCTGATGAATCTATAAACCTGGGGTCTCCAAGCCTTTTCTCAGGAAGTTACCCTCCTGCAGGTTTTCACTACAACCCCAGTTGTAACTAACCTGATTCAGTTTATCAACCAGCTAATAATTAGAATCAGGTGTGCTATATTAGGGCTGGATCGAAAACCTACAGGAAGGTAGCTCTCCAGGAACAGGGTCTATCATGTCTCTGTCGTGTCTGTCTATCATGTCTCTGTGTTGCAACACAGGGGTAATGGGTTTGTTTCCGGGTGGGGCCACCCATACGTAATGTATACATGCATGACTTTAAGTTGCTTTGGATAGTTATTATATTATTATTATATTATTAAAAACTGCAGCCATAAATGGCAGGTAGTCTGCAGTTACCCCACTGTTCCTAAATAAAGGTCAACTGAACGGAGCATTAGAATGCAAGAAAAAGCAAAGAGTACGGGATAAAATGGTCCCTAGTGGCTCAGTTAGTAGAGCAGGGTGCTTGCAATGTCAGGGTTGTGGGTTTGATTCCCACAGGGGACCAAGATGAAAATGTATCCAGTCACTACTGTAAGTCGCTCTGGATAAGAATGTCTGCTAAATGACTAACATGTAAATAAAATCACCTGCCTGTTGATGATTCATATAATAAAGAATAACGCATTTAGGATGATGACCATCTCTCTGACACGGGTGTACGCCGCTACGCTGTCTTTGTCTCACCCGAACGCACACCAGTGGAGGCTGCTGAGGGGAGGACGGCTTATAATAATGTCTGGAAATTAGCGAATGGAAACCATGTATTTCATACCAATCCACCTATTCCGCTCCAGCCATTACCACGAGCCTGTCCTCCCCAATTAAGGTGCTGACAACCTCCTGTGACGCACCCACCCAAACCCCCAATCTCACGAAGAAGACACAGATCAGGTTGTCAAGCCCATCAACCCTAACCGTGCCCCTTGACTTTTCCCAATACGGAACAACCAGTCAATCACATTCCACAACCCTAATGAACGGTTTCAACAGATCCATCACATAACCCTCGACTGCTTACTCATCACGTGGTTGTCATGATCACTGAGGTGAGGGAGGGTGAGTTATGGATGGATGGGTCAGCTAGATTACTCATCATGTGGTCTACATGTTTGTTAGGGTGGGGGGGGGTCAAAGTATGTATGGACGAGTCCGGGGGGTCTGGGTCAGCTAGATTGAGCCTGAGTTTGCAGCTCCAGGGGATCAAATACATGGTATATGGCACAGCTGAGGGAGCCTCTGATTTATAGCTGCCCAGGAACGGGTGAGGAATCCTGGCCATAGACACACGGGCAGGATCCTGAGGACTGGAGCTCCATGAGGCTGATGGGTGGTAGCTGTGGTAGTGTGTGTGTGTGTGTGTGTGTGTGTGGTCTAAGTATAATGGCAGCGATTGGCACATTCCACCTGACGTTTTTAAAAGGTGGAAAGGTATGTTACAGGTTAAATGTGGGGTTTTATTAAGTAATATAAAAACAGTTACTTTAGGGTAACACACACTACAAGCATCACATCCCCTCTGTCCTCTGTCAAATACATGTTGAGTCACATGGTAGCAAACACAAATCCTCTCTCTCTCTCTCTCTCTCTCTCTCTCTCTCTCTCTCTCTCTCTCTCTCTCTCTCTCTCACTCTCACACTCACACTCACACTCACACTCACACACACGCGCACCATAGCTCTAATTTCAGCCACCAGCTATTAGGAAGGTGTAACATAGGATATCAGGGTCACAGAGAAACACACAGGTCAAATGGAATCTTCTGGTCGAAGACAGCTGGACCATAACTGTGTTTCACCACTAAGAGCATTCCTGCTAAAATGATCATACGTGTGTGTGTGTGGTGTGTGTGTGTGTGTGTGTGTGTGTGTGTGTGTGTGTGTGTGTGTGTGTGTGTGTGTGTGTGTGTGTGTGTGTGTGTGTGTGTGTGTGTGTGTGTGTGTGTGTGTGTGTGTGTGTGCCTTCCTGCTAAAACACACAGTGGAATAACCTAAATGAGTGTTTGACACTGACTACCAGTGGAAGTGATGAATTGTTCCCTAGAGTACTATGGAAATACACTGACACCTGTTGCAATAATTAAGTAAAACATTTCTTTAAACAGGAGGTTAAGGTTATAAACAATGGATTTACCTTAATCTATACCCATCATTGCCTTCATTATAACTATCAATCATTGTAACCATACAGTAGTAAGTAGCAAGCTCACTTTAACGTCAATTTAAGAGAAAAATAGTCTGATTTCAATCAGACAAAATATCAACCAAAACAGAAAAACACCTAATTGATTGATTCTCAATGGACCAACACTTACAACTGTAATGCATGAATACAACACATTCCTACGGCTAATGTTTTTCAGTTGCTAGATAATGTCTCTGAGTAGAGCGTTATTTCTTCAGCTGGTGTTTCTGAGCACGAAGCTAGCTCATAATACAGCTAATGTTTTTCAAACGGTTCGTCAGTACTTATCCACTGTATCGAATGCTCCTCTGCGCTTTGCATTGTGAGGTGAGCATTGAGCTCTGCATGTGTGTGTCTAAGGTGGTTGGACCTTCTGCAGACTGACACAGGAGCCCCCTAGGAACTGTAGATGGGAGAGACAGAGAATGTCTAAAACTAACTAACAGACTTATAGTGGGTGGCCTTAGGGATCACTTCCAGGTCAATAGGTCAATTCTTCGCTCCACCATCAAGTCGACGACACTACAGCCCTGCCCAAAAACAAAACCTAACCCCTTCCTCCTGGATTTAGCACTAGATCAGAAAGCATTGTGTAGATCAGAAAGAATTGGACAGGTATAAGCAGTATTATTGCAGATCCAACTTGGCTTCTGACAGGACAGTTCCGATTTAGGTATTTGCTCATACCTCTCCAATGCTTTCAGATCTACACCAGGAGAATCTTTGGCAGACAGTTAATTGTTTTGGCTATAACATAAAGGGAGAATTGCTAGAACAGCTGTCTGACAAGCAATTTTCCTGTTCTGTTGTAAAATATATTTATAGCTTTACTAGTGTACCCTTGTGGAGAATCAATTCTCCATTTTCATTGGCTGAGCTGTTCCTGTGACAGATTAAAAAGCCATCTTTTTTTTCTGATGAAATTCCACAGTCAAAACAACAGTGAAATCCAATGTTCCACTGACATTTTGGACAATTTGAAGAATCAGGTGCAGCTCCGTGCCACTCAGGAGTCTTCCCTCTCTGCAGACAGCAACACAGGAGCTTTTTTTGGAATACAGGGTGACGTATTCACATCTCCCCCTCTGTCCCTCTCTCTCCTTCTCTCCCTCATCCCTCTTTCTCCCTCTCTTTCCCTCACTCTCCTTCTCCCTCTCCCTCCCTCGTCCCTCTATCCAAAGCAAGCGTAGCATTTAACCATCTGTCAGCGCCATCAGCCAGCGACTGCCAATCACACCCTGTCACACCCTGGCAACGTGTGCCTCATCAGCCAATCGGAACGCAGTTTCCCCTCCACCTGCTCACCCCCCCTCCCTCCCAACCCTGACCCCTACCACCCCTGCTGTCCACACATGAAAAACTATGGCCACTCACAACAGGAGGTGCGAGGTATGGCCTCTCCAGCCTCTCTCCCTGGCCTGCCTGCCTGCAAACCTCTCTGTACTCTCATTGCTAAAGACGAGATGCCCTCCTTGAAAGCGATAGTGCCCTGTGCACAGATGAGTAGGATCCCTTTGCCATGGTAGTCCGTGTATATCAGTTCAGAGCAGAGGAAGAGAGAGAAAGGAAGAGGGGGAAGAAAAAGTAGAGTATGGAGAGGATGAAGTAAAGAGAGAGAGGGAAAAGGCTTGCCTGTCTAGAGAGAGAGAGAGAGAGAGGGAAAGGCTTGCCTGTCTAGAGAGAGAGAGAGAGAGAGAGAGAGAGGGAAAGGCTTGCCTGTCTAGAGAGAGAGAGAGAGAGAGATAGAGAGAGAGAGGGAAAGGCTTGCCTGTCTAGAGAGAGAGAGAGAGAGAGAGGGAAAGGCTTGCCTGTCTAGAGAGAGAGAGAGAGAGAGACAGAGAGAGACAGAGACAGAGAGAGAGAGAGAGAGAGAGAGAGAGAGAGAGAGAGGGAAAAGGCTTGCCTGTCTAGAGAGAGAGAGAGAGAGAGAGAGAGAGAGAGAGAGAGAGAGAGAGAGAGAGAGAGAGACAGACAGAGACAGAGAGAGAGAGAGAGAGAGAGAGAGAGGGAAAAGGCTTGCCTGTCTAGAGAGAGAGAGAGAGAGAGAGAGAGAGAGAGAGAGAGAGAGAGAGACAGAGACAGACAGAGACAGAGAGAGAGAGAGAGAGAGAGAGAGAGGGAAAAGGCTTGCCTGTCTACACAGACTCTTTGCTCCGGCCAAACGCCACGCCCACTGATGTTAGTTTTTTCTCCGCAATGAGTCTGGATCTGAATACCTCCCAGACGATTTATAGAATGGAAATCCATTCCAGACAGTCTGATTGGTCCCAGAAACCAATGGGTTGGGCCAGAGCAGAGTCAGAACACACGTGGGGACAGAGGCGTTTGAAAATGTGTCATTGTCTTTGTTTTGTACAACACCCCTCATTTTGACATCACCACAAATGACTTCAACGATGGGAGTCTCAGACTGAAGGAACATAGATCAGTGGAAGAATTCAGTTTGAGGCAAGGGACAGACGGGGAAGAGAGTGGGGTAACGAGAGAGAGAGAGAGAGAGAGAGAGAGGAAAAATGTGAGTATTGAGAGAGTGAAAGAAAAGAGAGAGGTAAAAAAGAGAGAGTGTAAAACAGGAAAGTAGCAAGAGAGTGGGGTAAGGAGAGAGAGAGAGAGATAATGGGATACAGAGAGAGAGAACATGAGGCATAGCCTAAACATCTTTAGATCTCTCACTCGACCCTGTGGGACAAGTTTTTTTCCCACATCTCATTCGTATCCACCCTGACAGGGAGTGTTGAGCCTACTTGAGTTAAGTTACGTTGTAAGATAAGCTCTCTCCTTCCATCTCTGTCAGATGGATTAGACACGGCCGTTCTCCACAGGAGGGGTTCAATTCATGACTCATATTTCTAAGATGGATTTGACTCCAACTGTATTGGATTCCTTCTGCTGTGAGGTAGCCTGGTACCAGATTTCTTTGTGTTGTCTTGCCAACACACTATGACCACAGGAGTTGGCCAAACAGACAGACCAAACTACCCCTGCCTTGCTGTAAGGTAAACAAGTCTACTCAATTTCAATATAAGGGCTTTATTGGCATGGGTAACACGTTCACATTTCCAAAACAAGTGAAGATAATAAACCAAAGTGAAATCAACAATGCAAATTGACAGTACACATTACACTTACACAAGTTCTAAAAGAATAAAGACATTTCAAATGTCATATTATGTGCAAATAGTTAAAGAACAAAAGGGAAAATAAGTCAACATAAATATAGGTTGTATTTACTACGGTGTTTGTTCATCACTGGTTGCCCCTTTCTTGTGGCAACAGGTCACAAATATTGCTGCTGTGATGGCACACATTGGGTTCATTTTCGAATTCTTTGTGGGTCTGTGTAATCTGAGGGCAATATGTGTCTCTAATATGGTCATACATTTGGCAGGAGGTTATGGGCAGTGAGCACATAACCTGTCTTCTCTTGAGAGCCAGGTCTGCCTACGGCGGCCTTTCTCAATAGCAAGACTATGCTCACTGAGTCTGTACATAGTCAAAGCTTTGGGTCAGTCACAGTGGTCTTCTCAGGTACTCTTTCTCTCTCACCAGTAAGAGTGGATTGATGGGGTGTCTAATGTGTGAAAGCTAAAGCTATTGAAATATGTACAGTACAGGAGAAATACAGGGGAAATGTACAGGGGAAATGGAGATCGATTAAGCTTTCTAGTTAAGACAGAGGAAACAGTTTAGGGAAAACCTTGCATAACACACACACACACACACACACACACGTGATTCTGACAGCCAAGCCATGTGGTCCCATATGTCTCCTTCCCAGAAGCCATTGGGATCATTTTCAGGCCACATAAATAGCCAAATAGCCATTAGCACAAATGAACGTAAACAATGAGAAGAAGGAAACGATCTCGCTAACAGCTGCAATGGATCTTCAACAGGAGAGAAAGCCAGCTCAGTGAAAGCCAGTGGACAGAACAGAGTTGTATTTGCCCTGACATAATCACCATCTAGCGCTGGATATCAAGACCTGGGTTTAAATAGTATTTGCAAAAATGGCAAACACGGTCAAGTCTCAGAGTAGTGCTGATCTAGGAACAGTTCCCCCCTTCTCCATATAATCGTATTAATTGTGATTCAAAAGGCAAAACTGGATCCCAAATCAGAACGGGCCCAGCTATATCGACAGGAGGGCATGCCGCTGTCACTGTGGTAGCTGGTGCTTCGCCCTCTCCCTCCTCCCCCCCCCCTCTCCCTCCTACTCTCCTGTCACTGTGGTAGCTGGTGCTTCGACCTCTCTCCCTCCTCTCTCCCTCCTCTCTCTCTCCCCCCTCTCCCTCCTACTCTCATGTCACTGTGGTAGCTGGTGCTTCACTATCTCTCTCTCTCTCTCTCTCTCTCTCTCCTACT
>NW_027260472.1:0-9107 GCF_045791955.1 Oncorhynchus clarkii lewisi
TCTATTCTGCTCTGTCTGTCATCATTTAAAAGATGGCAGCACTACTGACTTCCTGAGACCTGAAGTAGTGTCAGTCCCCGCCATTCTACCACACCCATGGTTTTGGTGAGCTAGTGGTTAGCACATTAGCACTTTAGCAAATTCACTCAATCTGTCTCCATACTTGGTAAGGACTTGATAAAGACTAACTCTAACCCAAACCTTATGAAGAAGAGGAGTCAAAATTCTAAATCAAAATCAAAACACATTTTATTTGTCACATGTGCCGAATACAACAGGTGTAGACATTACCATGAAATGTTAACTTACAAGCCCTTAACCAACAATGCAGTTTTAAGAAAATATTTACAAAAAACTATATAATAACAATATAATAACAATAACAAGGTTATATACAGGAGGTACCGGTACAGAGTCAATCTTCGGGGTACAGGTTAGGCGAGGTAATTGAGGTAATATGTACATGAGGGTAGGGGTAAAGCGGCTATGTATAGATAATAAACAGTGAGTAACAGCAGTGTAAAAAATGTATTAAGAAAATGTCCAAAAAAATTAAAGGAGGGGGGTTAATGCAAATAACAAGAAGAATACTAGTACTAGGCTGTTGACATGTACTCCAGATTGGGTCGATCTTTCCTTAACGGAAGATATGGTGCCACTGAACAATACGTTTGCCTGTTGACTGCTGGTGTCCAACCAGAGAGGGGGGTGTGTTGTGCATGTGTTTGCACGCATATGTGTGTAGGTGTTTTTGTGCACTCTGCAAAGCCGGTTGGGAATTAACCCAAAGGGTAATTCTTAGCAGTTCTGTATATTTTCCCAGAGCTAACCACTTTGTGATACACACCATCGTGCTTTAGCGTTAGGTTCCAGAGCATTTCTCAAGCCCAGCTTGGCATGCCAAAATACACAAGACAATTACACTGCTTTCTGACTCACCTTGCCTGCTGGGTGCATTTTTGTTGAACCATAGAGGACGGAGCCTCCAAAAAGTACCCATCAAAATATTTTCTTTACATTTATTTGAATGTTGGAATTGTGTACCTCATGTCTCGCTGGTTTCTGGGTCATGGATCATGGAGAGGCACAGAAGGACAAGGAAGATAGGTCACAGATATTTTGCTTTGAACATCCCATCGCTCCTTCCCTCCATCCCTCCCTGCTTTCTCTCTTATAGAAGAGGTAGAACAGGAGGAAGAGGGAGCTTACAGAGGATGAGATTGCCACAGGAGGGATGTTATTAGCAGAGACCTCCCGTTTACTCTACGGTTTCTGTATTACAGTACAGTCGCTTGGTGCCAGACATTTTCTCCATGGAAGGAATGCCTTCTTAACCAGTTCCATGTGAATGGGTTTTCACAGGCAACCACAGCCCACTGGTCGGGAGAGGGTTCAGGCTTTAAACAAGGGGGAGAAGTATGTAGAGGACAAAGAGAGATGCTGGTATGTAGAGGACAAAGAGAGCGAGGAAGGGAGGGAGGCAGAGGAAGAAGAGGAATAAGGAAAGAGATCGAGTGAGAGGGACAGGTACAGGGAGAGGGAGGGAATAAGAGACAGATAGATATGTAAATAGAGGGTGGAGAGAAGGAGAAAGAGGGAGGGTGAAAGACAAAAAGGGAGGACGCAACACTGAACATTATTGTTGTTTTCTTCTGTTTGGGACTGTCTGTCCACAAAATGGTCCAAGGGATACAGAAGTGTCAGAGATCAGTACCCAGAACATGTTCCCATGTTCAGACAGCTATGTTCCTAGCCTTAGCCAGACTGTTATCCACTCCATTTGGTATGCACATAAATCAACAAGGAATCATATGACTTAATAATGTCTAGCAGTAGAGTGACTTGTGAACCAAACAATGTGGCTTTGGATTTCATGTGAGTAGGGTTGCAAAATTCCAGAAAACCCGTTGGAAAATGTCTGGAAATGGGAGGAAATAAGAAGGAAAACTGGGAATCCTCCAACCAGGATTTCTGGAAACCGGAGACTTTTGGGAAAGTTACTGGAATTTTGCAACCCTACATGTGAGACATATATTTTCTACAGAACTTTTCCCAGATACAACAAGGCATGCCTAAAATAAATAAATAACACTGCAAAGAAGAGAAGAGAGATGTTTTTTTTTAAATATTTCGAATATGTTATATCTCCATTAGTTATCACCTACTGACTATAACCCAGCTTTTGATATATAGTATATCGGACGGGGTTAGAATACCAACAAAATCATCATTGAGTTTCTAAGTACATTCAAACCAATGGTTTATATTCAGTGTAAAATTAGTAAGAAACAACCAACTGTTTGAAGTTGTATGGATTTGCTATCTGTAGTACATCATCACTGTCACACCCTGACCATAGTTTACTTTGTATATTTCTATGTTGTGGTTGGTCAGGGTGTGATCTGAGTGGGCATTCTATGTTACATGTCTAGTTTGTCTAGTTCTATGTTCGGCCTGATATGGTTCTCAATCAGAGGCAGGTGTTCGTCATTGTCTCTGATTGGGAACCATATTTAGGTAGCCTGGGTTTCACTGTGTGTTTGTGGGTGATTGTTCCTGTCTATGTGTTTTCACCAGATAGGCTGTTTAGGTTTTCGTTACGTTCATTACGTTCTTTATTTTGTAGTGTTTGTATTGATTCGTGTTTTACGTTTGTTTATTAAAACATGGATCGCAATCGACACGCTGCATTTTGGTCCGACTCTCCTTCACATACAGAAAACCGTTACAGAATCACCCACCACCAACGGACCAAGCAGCGTGTCAACAGGCAGGAACAGCCCAAAGTGGAGTACAGTATGGACTATACTTCTTGGGAGGAGATAGACAGGTGGGCGGTCGACCCAGGGAGAGTGCCGGAGCCCGCCTGGGATTCGATGGAGCAGTGCGCTGAAGGATATAGGAGAATGGAGTTTGCGAAGCAAGCAAGGCGCCGCGGACGGAGGCCCCAGAGTCAGCCCCAAAAATTTATTGGGGGGGGGCTCAGGGAGAGTGTGGCAGAGTCAGGAGTCAGACCTGAGCCAACTCTCCCTGTTTATCGTGAGGAGCCAAGGAGGAGACCAGAACCAGAGCCGGTGTTGGAGGTGAGCGAAACAGAGACTGTGAAGGAGTTAATGGGGAAATTGGAGGAGAGAGAAATGAGGGAGTTGCTGTGTTGGTGCTTTTTGCATGGAATTCGCCCGACGGAACGTGTCGGGGATTTGATGGCACCTGGGTGAGCGCTCCATACTCGTCCTGAGGTGCGTGTTAGTCGGCTGGTGAAGTCGGTGGCAGCCTCACGCACCAGTCCTCCTGTGCACATCCCTAGCCTTGCACGTTCTGTGCCAACACTGCTCTCAAGATCTCCAGTACGCCTTCACGGTCTAGCCCATCCTGTGCCACCTCCACACCCCAGCCCTCCGGTAGCAGCTCCCCGCACCAGGCTTCCTGTGCGTGTCCTCGGCCCAGTACCACCAGTGCCAGCACCACGCATCAGGCCTACAGTGCGCCTCGCCTGTCCAGCGCTGTCGGAGTCTCCCGCCTGTTTAGCGCTGTCAGCGCCCTCCTCCTCTCCAGCGCTGTCGGAGTCTCCCGCCTGTTTAGCGCTGTCAGAGCTTTCCGCCTCTACAGCGCTGCCGGAGTCTCCCGCCTGTTCAGAACTGCCAGTTTGCAAGGAGCTGCCAGTTTGCAAGGAGCTGCCAGTTTGCAAGGAGCTGCCAGTTTGCAAGGAGCTGCCAGTTTGCAAGGAGCTGCCAGTTTGCAAGGAGCTGCCAGTTTGCAAGGAGCTGCCAGTCTGCATAAACCTGCCAGTCTGCAAGGAGCTGCCAGTCTGCAAGGAGCCGCCAGAGCTGCCAGTCTGCAGGATGCCGCCAAAGCTGCCAGTCTGCAAGGAGCCGCCAGAGCTGCCAGTTAGCATGGAGCCGCCAGAGCTGCCAGTTAGCATGGAGCAGCCAGAGCCGCCAGTTAGCATGGAGCAGCCAGGGCCGCCAGTCAGCATGGAGCAGCCAGGGCCGCCAGTCAGCATGGAGCAGCCAGGCCGCCAGTCAGCATGGAGCAGCCAGTCAGCATGGAGCAGCCGGAGCAGCCAGTCAGCATGGAGCAGCCAGAGCAGCCAGTCAGCATGGAGCAGCCAGAGCAGCCAGTCAGCATGGAGCAGCCAGAGCAGCCAGTCAGCATGGAGCAGCCAGTCAGCATGGAGCAGCCAGAGCTGCCAGTCAGCATGGAGCAGCCAGTCAGCATGGAGCAGCCAGAGCTGCCAGTCAGCATGGAGCAGCCAGTCAGCACGGAGCAGCCAGAGCTGCCAGTCGACCAGACTCTTCCAGATCTGCCAGTCGACCAGACTCTTCCAGATCTGCCAGTCGACCAGACTCTTCCAGATCTGCCAGTCGACCAGACTCTTCCAGATCTGCCAGTCGACCAGACTCTTCCAGATCTGCCAGTCGACCAGACTCTTCCAGATCTGCCAGTCGACCAGACTCTTCCAGATCCGCCAGTCGACCAGACTCTTCCAGATCCGCCAGTCGACCAGACTCTTCCAGATCCGCCAGTCAGCCAGGATCTGCCAGATCCGCCAGTCAGCCAGGATCTGCCAGATCCGCCAGTCAGCCAGGATCTGCCAGAACCACCAGTCAGCCAGGATCTGCCAGAACCACCAGTCAGCCAGGATCTGCCAGAACCACCAGTCAGCCAGGATCTGCCAGAACCGCCAGTCAGCCAGGATCTGCCAGAACCGCCAGCCAGCCAGGATCTGCCGGATCCAACTACCTGCCTGGGCTTCCTCTCAGTGCTGAGCTTCCTCTCAGTGCTGAGCTTCCTCTCAGTGCTGAGCTACCCATCAGTCCCGAGCTACCTCTGTCCCTAGCTGTCCCTCTGTCCCGAGCGGTCATTAAGGAGGGTAACCTATCTAGGGACGCTAAGGAGGTGGACTAAAACGATTATGGAGTGGGGTCCACGTCCAGCGCCAGAGCCGCCACCGCGGACAGATGCCCACCAGACCCTCCCCTATAGGTTCAGGTTTTGCGGCCGGAGTCCGCACCTTGGGGGGTACTGTCACACCCTGACCATAGTTTACTTTGTATATTTCTATGTTGTGGTTGGTCAGGGTGTGATCTGAGTGGGCATTCTATGTTACATGTCTAGTTTGTCTAGTTCTATATTCGGCCTGATATGGTTCTCAATCAGAGGCAGGTGTTCGTCATTGTCTCTGATTGGGAACCATATTTAGGTAGCCTGGGTTTCACTGTGTGTTTGTGGGTGATTGTTCCTGTCTATGTGTTTTCACCAGATAGGCTGTTTAGGTTTTCGTTACGTTCATTACGTTCTTTATTTTGTAGTGTTTGTATTGATTCGTGTTTTACGTTTGTTTATTAAAACATGGATCGCAATCGACACGCTGCATTTTGGTCCGACTCTCCTTCACATACATCTTACTGTGATTGTAACGGTTTTCTGTATGTGAAAATATCGAAACATGAAGGAGATGTTAAACAGAGCACTAGACATAAACAGCGCATTCGTCCTCTTTATACATACAGTACCAGTCAAAAGTTTGGAACACCTACTCCTTCAAGGGTTTTTCTATATTTTTACTATATTTTTTCGAATCCAAGATGGCGTAGCAGTCAGACGTCTTTGGCTTTGTCCTGTCATGTCCCTTGTTTATATCTTTTTATATATTTTTCTTCGCATATCTTTTTAAAAATATTTTCCTAAACCTAAACTTCTAAATACTCTCCTGCAACCCGCCTCACCCAATGTGGTATTTACTTCGGATCTGGAATCCCTCAACTGAAGCTAGCCAGCTAACTACCTACCAGCTACCAGTCAACAAACCACTGCTAGCGGTCATCAGCTAACCGTTAGCTTGGAAAGCTCTCGCCAGTTTGTACAATGTGACTCAAACCAGAGCATAACGGAACTATTTTTTTCTCTCCATATCCCGGATTCCTATCGCAAACTCTGAACATTTTCATCTGGATCTTCGCAACTAGCTAACCGTAATCCCAGGTGACTACTCCTGGCTAGCGTTTCCATCCCGGAGCAAGCACAAATTAGCCTGAAGATAGCCCAGCTAGGGCTCCTGGGCTACCACCGAAGCCCACTACAATATCCGGACCCCTTCTACTGCCGGAACGGTGCACGGAACCCCGCCGATCCTCTACGACTGGAATACCGACACAATCTGCTCAAGGATTCCCTGAGGCGTGACGCCCGCTGAAGGCCTATTCTGCTAACCGCGGCCTGCTAGCTACCTAGAGCTACTTGGAACCCTACTAATCCACGACTGGTCTATCGATGTCACCGCATGAGGAGGCAATAACAGACTTACCTCCATCACGATGTCTCCCAAAGGCCGTTCTGCTAACTGGCTAGCCCCGGTCTACTAACTGCTAGCTTGCTTGCCCCGGTCTGCTAACTGCTAGCTTGCTAGCCCTGGTCTGCTAACTGCTAGCTTGCTTGCCCTGGTCTGCTAACTGCATGCTTGCTAACCCGGTCTGCTAACTGTTAGCTTGTTAGCCCCAGTTTGCTAACTGCTAGCTTGTTAGCCCTGGTCTACTAACTGCTAGCTTGTTAGCACCGGCCTGCTAACTGTCTGAATTCGCCATGTCCCCAACCACTCACTGGACCCGTATGTTCACTTGGCTCTCTAATATCAATATGCCTCATACATTACTGTCCTGGTTAGTGATTACTGTCTTATTAAACTGTAGAGCCTCTAACCCTGCTTAATATGCCTTGACCAACAATGTTGTTCCACCTCCTACAAATGCGATGACATCACCTGGTTTATAACTTTCTCATCACTACTCAATGCCTAGGTTTACCTCCAATATACTCACATCCTACCTTACCTTTGTCTGTACACTATGCCTTGAATCTATGCTATCGTTCCCAGAAACCGGCTCCTTTTACTCTCTTTTCCGAACGTGCTAGACGGCAAGTTTGTATAGCCTTTAGCCGTACCCTTATCCCAATTCTCCTCTGTTCCTTTGGTGATGTAGAGGTTAATCCAGGTCCTGCAGTGCCTAGCTCCACTCCCACACCCGAGGTGCTCTCATTTGTTGACTTCTGTAACCGTAAAAGCCTTGGTTTCATGCATGTTAACATTAGAATCCTACTCCCTAAGTTTGTTTTACTCACTGCTTTAGCACACTCTGCTAACCCAGATGTCTTAGCCATGTCTGAATCCTGGCTTAGGAAAACCACCAAAAACCCTGAAATCTCCATCTCTAACTATAACATGTTCTGCCAAGACAGAACTGCCAAAGGGGGCGGTATTGCAATCTACTGCAAAGATAGCCTGCAGAGTTCTGTTTTATAATCCAGGTCTGTACCCAAACTATTTGAGCTTCTACTTCTAAAAATGCAACTTTCCAGAAACAAGTCTCTCACTGTTGCCGCTTGCTATAGACCACCCTCTGACCCCAGCTGTGCCCTCAACAAAATATGTGAATTGATTGCCCCCCCTACTGGGTGACCTAAACTGGGGCATGCTTAACACCCCGGCCATCCTACAATCTAAGCTTGATGCCCTCAATCTCACACAAATGATCAATGAACCTACCAGGTACAACCCCAAATCCGTAAACACATGCACCCTCATAGATATCATCCTAACTAACTCTCCCTCCAAATACACCTCTGCTGTTTTCAATCAAGATCTCAGTGATCACTGCCTCATTGCCTGCATCCGTAATTGGTCTGCGACCATCCTGGAATGACATTGACCTCAACCCGTCAGTAGAGGATGTCTGGTTATTCTTTAAAAGTGCCTTCCTCACCATCTTAAATAAGCATGCCCCGTTCAAAAAATGTAGAACTAGGAATAGATATAGTCCTTGGTTCACTCCAGACCTGTCTGCCCTTGACCAGCACAAAAACATCATGTGGCGTTCTGCATTAGCATCTAATAGCCCCCATGTTATGCAACTTTTCATGAAAGTTAGGAACAAATATACACAGGCAGTTAGGAAAGCTAAGGCTAGCTTTATCAAACAGAAATTTTCATCCTGTAGTACAAACTCAAAAAAGTTCTGGGACACTGTAAAGTCCATGGAGAATAAGAGCACCTCCTCCCAGTTGCCCACTGCTCTGAGGCTAGGAAACACTGTTACCACTGATAAATACACTATAATTGAGAATTTCAATAAGCATTTCTCTACGACTGGCCATGCTTTCCACCTGGCTACCCGTACCCCGGTCAACTGCCCGGCACCCTCCACAGCAACCCACCAAAGCCCCCACCATTTCTCCTTCACCCAAATCCAGATAGCTGATGTTCTAAAAGAGCTGCAAAATCTGGACCCCTACAAATCAGCCGGGCTAGACAATCTGGACCCTCTCTTTCTAAAATTATCTGCCGAAATTGTTGCAACCCATATTACTAGCCTGTTCAGCCTCTCTTTCGTATCATCTGAGATTCCCATAGATTGGAAAGCTGCCGCGGTCATCCCCTTCTTCAAAGGGGGTGACACTCTAGACCCAAACTGCTACCGACCTATATCTATCCAACCCTGTCTTTCTAAGGTCTTCAAAAGCCAAGTTAACAAACAGATTACTGACCATTTCGAATCCCACCGTACCTTCTCCGCTATGCAATCTGGTTTCAGAGCTGGTCATGGGTGCACCTCAACCACGTTTAAGGTCCTAAACGTCATAACCGCCATCGATAAAAGACATTCATGTGCAGCCGTATTCTTCGACCTGGCCAAGGCTTTCGACTCAATCACCATATTCTTATTGGCAGACTCGACAGCCTTGGTTTATCAAATGATTGCCTCGCCTGGTTTACCAACTACTTCTCTGGTAGAGTTCAGTGTGTCAAATCTGGGGGCCTGTTGTCCGGACTTCTGGCAGTCTCTATGGGGGTGCCACAGGGTTCAATTCTCGGGCCGACTCTCTTCTCTGTATACATCAATATTGTTGCTCCTGCTGGTGATTCTCTGATCCACCTCTATGCAGACAACACAGTTATGTATACTTCTGGCCCCTCTTTGGACACTGTGTTAACTAACCTCCAGACGAGGTTCAATCCCATACAACTCTCCTTCCGTGGCTTCCAACTGCTCTTAAATGCAAATAAAACTAAATGTATGCTATTCAATCGATCACTGTCCGCACCTGCCCGC
>NW_027260473.1:0-9088 GCF_045791955.1 Oncorhynchus clarkii lewisi
TCCCCAAACACCTGGTTATTGATACAGTAATAGTGGATCCCAGCCTCCCCACACACCTGGTTATTGATACAGTAATAGTGGATCCCAGCCTCCCCACACACCTGGTTATTGATACAGCAATAGTGGATCCCAGCCTCCCCACACACCTGGTTATTGATACAGTAATAGTGGATCCCAGCCTCCCCACACACCTGGTTATTGATACAGTAATAGTGGATCCCAGCCTCTCCACACACCTGGTTATTGATACAGTAATAGTGGATCCCAGCCTCCCCACACACCTGGCTATTGATACAGTAATAGTGGATCCCAGCCTCCCTACACACCTGGTTATTGATACAGTAATAGTGGATCCCAGCCTCCCCACACACCTGGTTATTGATACAGTAATAGTGGATCCCAGCCTCCCCACACACCTGGTTATTGATACAGTAATAGTGGATCCCAGCCTCTCCACACACCTGGTTATTGATACAGTAATAGTGGATCCCAGCCTCCCCACACACCTGGTTATTGATACAGTAATAGTGGATCCCAGCCTCCCCACACACCTGGTTATTGATACAGCAATAGTGGATCCCAGCCTCTCCACACACCTGGTTATTGATACAGCAATAGTGGATCCCAGCCTCCCCACACACCTGGTTATTGATACAGCAATAGTGGATCCCAGCCTCCCCACACACCTGGTTATTGATACAGTAATAGTGGATCCCAGCCTCTCCACACACCTGGTTATTGATACAGTAATAGTGGATCCCAGCCTCCCTACACACCTGGTTATTGATACAGTAATAGTGGATCCCAGCCTCCCTAAACACCTGGTTATTGATACAGTAATAGTGGATCCCAGCCTCCCTACACACCTGGTTATTGATACAGTAATAGTGGATCCCAGCCTCCCCACACACCTGGTTATTGATACAGTAATAGTGGATCCAAGCCTCCTACACACCTGGTTATTGATACAGTAATAGTGGATCCAAGCCTCCCTACACACCTGGTTATTGATACAGTAATAGTGGATCCAAGCCTCCTACACACCTGGTTATTGATACAGTAATAGTGGATCCAAGCCTCCCTACACACCTGGTTATTGATACAGTAATAGTGGATCCCAGCCTCCCCACACACCTGGTTATTGATACAGTAATAGTGGATCCCAGCCTCCCTACACACCTGGTTATTGATACAGTAATAGTGGATCCCAGCCTCCCCACACACCTGGTTATTGATACAGTAATAGTGGATCCAAGCCTCCTACACACCTGGTTATTGATACAGTAATAGTGGATCCAAGCCTCCCCACACACCTGGTTATTGATACAGTAATAGTGGATCCCAGCCTCCCCACACACCTGGTTATTGATACAGTAATAGTGGATCCCAGCCTCCCTAAACACCTGGTTATTGATACAGTAATAGTGGATCCCAGCCTCCCTACACACCTGGTTATTGATACAGTAATAGTGGATCCCAGCCTCCCCACACACCTGGTTATTGATACAGTAATAGTGGATCCAAGCCTCCTACACACCTGGTTATTGATACAGTAATAGTGGATCCAAGCCTCCCTACACACCTGGTTATTGATACAGTAATAGTGGATCCAAGCCTCCTACACACCTGGTTATTGATACAGTAATAGTGGATCCAAGCCTCCCTACACACCTGGTTATTGATACAGTAATAGTGGATCCCAGCCTCCCCACACACCTGGTTATTGATACAGTAATAGTGGATCCCAGCCTCCCTACACACCTGGTTATTGATACAGTAATAGTGGATCCCAGCCTCCCCACACACCTGGTTATTGATACAGTAATAGTGGATCCAAGCCTCCTACACACCTGGTTATTGATACAGTAATAGTGGATCCAAGCCTCCCCACACACCTGGTTATTGATACAGTAATAGTGGATCCCAGCCTCCCCACACACCTGGTTATTGATACAGTAATAGTGGATCCCAGCCTCCCCACACATCTGGTTATTGATACAGTAATAGTGGATCCCAGCCTCCTACACGCCTGGTTATTGATACAGTAATAGTGGATCCAAGCCTCCTACACACCTGGTTATTGATACAGTAATAGTGGATCCCAGCCTCCCCACACACCTGGTTATTGATACAGTAATAGTGGATCCCAGCCTCCCCACACACCTGGTTATTGATACAGTAATAGTGGATCCAAGCCTCCCCACACACCTGGTTATTGATACAGTAATAGTGGATCCAAGCCTCCCCACACACCTGGTTATTGATACAGTAATAGTGGATCCCAGCCTCCCCACACACCTGGTTATTGATACAGTAATAGTGGATCCAAGCCTCCTACACACCTGGTTATTGATACAGTAATAGTGGATCCCAGCCTCCCCACACACCTGGTTATTGATACAGTAATAGTGGATCCAAGCCTCCTACACACCTGGTTATTGATACAGTAATAGTGGATCCCAGCCTCCCCACACACCTGGTTATTGATACAGTAATAGTGGATCCCAGCCTCCCCACACACCTGGTTATTGATACAGTAATAGTGGATCCTAGCCTCCCCACACACCTGGTTATTGATACAGTAATAGTGGATCCCAGCCTCCCCACACACCTGGTTATTGATACAGTAATAGTGGATCCCAGCCTCCCCACACACCTGGTTATTGATACAGTAATAGTGGATCCAAGCCTCCTACACACCTGGTTATTGATACAGTAATAGTGGATCCCAGCCTCCCCAAACACCTGGTTATTGATACAGTAATAGTGGATCCCAGCCTCCCCACACACCTGGTTATTGATACAGTAATAGTGGATCCCAGCCTCCCCACACACCTGGTTATTGATACAGCAATAGTGGATCCCAGCCTCCCCACACACCTGGTTATTGATACAGTAATAGTGGATCCCAGCCTCCCCACACACCTGGTTATTGATACAGTAATAGTGGATCCCAGCCTCTCCACACACCTGGTTATTGATACAGTAATAGTGGATCCCAGCCTCCCCACACACCTGGCTATTGATACAGTAATAGTGGATCCCAGCCTCCCTACACACCTGGTTATTGATACAGTAATAGTGGATCCCAGCCTCCCCACACACCTGGTTATTGATACAGTAATAGTGGATCCCAGCCTCCCCACACACCTGGTTATTGATACAGTAATAGTGGATCCCAGCCTCTCCACACACCTGGTTATTGATACAGTAATAGTGGATCCCAGCCTCCCCACACACCTGGTTATTGATACAGTAATAGTGGATCCCAGCCTCCCCACACACCTGGTTATTGATACAGCAATAGTGGATCCCAGCCTCTCCACACACCTGGTTATTGATACAGCAATAGTGGATCCCAGCCTCCCCACACACCTGGTTATTGATACAGCAATAGTGGATCCCAGCCTCCCCACACACCTGGTTATTGATACAGTAATAGTGGATCCCAGCCTCTCCACACACCTGGTTATTGATACAGTAATAGTGGATCCCAGCTTTCACACACCTGGTTATTGATACAGTAATAGTGGATCCCAGCCTCCCTACACACCTGGTTATTGATACAGTAATAGTGGATCCCAGCCTCCCCACACACCTGGTTATTGATACAGTAATAGTGGATCCCAGCCTCCCCACACACCTGGTTATTGATACAGTAAGTGGATCCCAGCCTCTCCACACACCTGGTTATTGATACAGTAATAGTGGATCCCAGCCTCCCCACACACCTGGTTATTGATACAGTAATAGTGGATCCCAGCCTCCCCACACACCTGGTTATTGATACAGCAATAGTGGATCCCAGCCTCTCCACACACCTGGTTATTGATACAGCAATAGTGGATCCCAGCCTCCCCACACACCTGGTTATTGATACAGCAATAGTGGATCCCAGCCTCCCCACACACCTGGTTATTGATACAGTAATAGTGGATCACAGCCTCCCACACACCTGGTTATTGATACAGTAGCTCTGTACAAGAGGATCCAGACTGCTGAATGCAACATGGTGACTGAGGCTAAATCCTTGGGTCTCACTAGTTCTGTACAAGAGGATCCAGACTGCTGACCTCAACGTGGTGACTGAGACTAAATCCTCTGGTCTCACTAGGTCTGTACAAGAGGATCCAGACTGCTGACTGCAACATGGTGACTGAGACTAAATCCTCGGGTCTCACTAGCTCTGTACAAGAGGATCCAGACTGCTGACTGCAACATGGAAACTGAGGCTAAATCCTCTGGTCTCACTAGCTCTGTACAAGAGGGTCCAGACTGCTGACTGCAACACGGAGACTGAGGCTAAATCCTCTGGTCTCACTAGCTCTGTACAAGAGGGTCCAGACTGCTGACTGCAACATGGCGACTGAGGCTAAATCCTCTTCTTACATTACTGCAACCACAGATGGAGACAGTGAACATTCACACAGTAACCAATTCTGTAATAGGGATCTTACGACTCCGTACATGTTCATGGAGTAATCACAATCACACCAGCTCCTCTGCGGTTGTAAAACAGGATGTCTGAGGGGCTTCGCTAAAGATCTGGTGATTAAAGGGGAGTTTAGCTGTGTTTATTAAACACATATGGCCATGTTCAGGGTGAGAAATGTACATGTCTTCTGTCTTCTTCTTCTTCTGTCTGTTGTAGCCTGCAGAGCCTGACAGACCATCTGTCTGGAGGGAGTTTGGTGCAGATAAACCGGTTGAACCAGACCATCAATCTGTCTGGAGGGAGTTTGGTGCAGATAACCTGATAAACCAGACCACCTGTAGGGAGGGAGTTTGGTGCAGATAACCTGATGAACCAGACCACCTGTAGGGAGGGAGTTTGGTGCAGATAACCTGATGAACCAGACCACCTGTAGGGAGGGAGTTTGGTGCAGATAACCTGATGAACCAGACCACCTGTAGGGAGGGAGTTTGGTGCAGATAACCTGATGAACCAGACCACCTGTAGGGAGGGAGTTTGGTGCAGATAACCTGATGAACCAGACCACCTGTAGGGAGGGAGTTTGGTGCAGATAACCTGATGAACCAGACCACCTGTAGGGAGGGAGGGAGTTTGGTGCAGATAACCTGATGACGGGTCAGGGCTTCCCTAATCTACTGTGGTCAGGGCTTCCCTATTCTCCAAGCTGATCCTGGATAGATAGATGGTTGTTGACAGTGGTACCACTATGGGATCAGCTTGGATAGATAGATGGTAGCTGGCAGTGGTACCACTATGGGATCAGCTTGGATGGATAGATGGTAGCTGTTATTTACTTGTCTTAACCGATCGCTGCCTCCCTCTGAGACTGATGTACACAGCTGCTGATTTGTAATGGGGCTCGGCTGACACGCACGCACGCACGCACGCACACGCACACACACACACACACACAGCGTTATAATTTAGTCTGGCTCGCCCAGTGACGCCCACCGTTTCACCTAACATGCTTGGTATGCTTGGGAATGATCCTCTGCCAATGAGAGCCTGATTTACAAGAGGACGTGAGGGGGGGGGGGGGGGGGACTTTCCTGCCGCAGTAAATGTCCAGATGCATTATTTAATGAATTATAAATACGACTGTTTATCTGTTTAGAGGTATTAGCCTGTCTGACTGTTTATCTGTGTAGAGGTATTAGCCTGTCTGACTGTTTATCTGTGTAGAGGTATTAGCCTGTCTGACTGTTTATCTGTGTAGAGGTATTAGCCTGTCTGACTGTTTATCTGTGTAGAGGTATTAGCCTGTCTGAGTGTTTATCTGTGTAGAGGTATTAGCCTGTCTGACTGTTTAGCTGTGTAGAGGTATTAGCCTGTCTGACTGTTTATCTGTGTAGAGGTATTAGCCTGTCTGACTGTTTATCTGTGTAGAGGTATTAGCCTGTCTGACTGTTTATCTGTGTAGAGGTATTAGCCTGTCTGACTGTTTATCTGTGTAGAGGTATTAGCTTGTCTGACTGTTTATCTGTGTAGAGGTATTAGCCTGTCTGACTGTTTATCTGTGTAGAGGTATTAGCCTGTCTGACTGTTTATCTGTGTAGAGGTATTAGCCTGTCTGATTGTTTATCTGTGTAGAGGTATTAGCCTGTCTGATTGTTTATCTGTGTAGAGGTATTAGCCTGTCTGATTGTTTATCTGTGTAGAGGTATTAGCCTGTCTGACTGTTTATCTGTGTAGAGGTATTAGCCTGTCTGACTGTTTATCTGTGTAGAGGTATTAGCCTGTCTGACTGTTTATCTGTGTAGAGGTATTAGCCTGTCTGACTGTTTATCTGTGTAGAGGTATTAGCCTGTCTGACTGTTTATCTGTGTAGAGGTATTAGCCTGTCTGATTGTTTATCTGTGTAGAGGTATTAGCCTGTCTGACTGTTTATCTGTGTAGAGGTATTAGCCTGTCTGACTGTTTATCTGTGTAGAGGTATTAGCCTGTCTGACTGTTTATCTGTGTAGAGGTATTAGCCTGTCTGACTGTTTATCTGTGTAGAGGTATTAGCCTGTCTGAGTGTTTATCTGTGTAGAGGTATTAGCCTGTCTGACTGTTTATCTGTGTAGAGGTATTAGCCTGTCTGACTGTTTATCTGTGTAGAGGTATTAGCCTGTCTGAGTGTTTATCTGTGTAGAGGTATTAGCCTGTCTGAGTGTTTATCTGTGTAGAGGTATTAGCCTGTCTGACTGTTTATCTGTGTAGAGGTATTAGCCTGTCTGACTGTTTATCTGTGTAGAGGTATTAGCCTGTCTGACTGTTTATCTGTGTAGAGGTATTAGCCTGTCTTACTGTTTATCTGTGTAGAGGTATTAGCCTGTCTTACTGTTTATCTGTGTAGAGGTATTAGCCTGTCTGACTGTTTATCTGTGTAGAGGTATTAGCCTGTCTGACTGTTTATCTGTGTAGAGGTATTAGCCTGTCTGACTGTTTATCTGTGTAGAGGTATTAGCCTGTCTGACTGTTTATCTGTGTAGAGGTATTAGCCTGTCTGACTGTTTATCTGTGTAGAGGTATTAGCCTGTCTGACTGTTTATCTGTGTAGAGGTATTAGCCTGTCTGACTGTTTATCTGTGTAGAGGTATTAGCCTGTCTGATTGTTTATCTGTGTAGAGGTATTAGCCTGTCTGAGTGTGTTAAGAGCAGTTGGGATGGTGGAACTTTGGCCTCCAATGGCTGCTAGGATAGATTCTAGGCCTGTAGTTTCAACAGATTCAATACACAGCTACACATCAACAACAACACAGCAACACAGCAACACAGCAACACATCAACACAGCAACACAACAACACATCAACAACAACACAGCAACACAGCAACAACAACACATTAACACCAACAACACATCAACACAACAACATAGCAACGCAACATCAACACATCAACAAAACAACACATCAACACAACACCAACAACACAACAACACATTAACATATTAACACAACAACACATCAACAACAACACAACAACACATCAACAACAACATATCAACACAACACACCAACACAACAACACATCAACAACAACACAGCAACACAACAACACATCAACACAACAACACATCAACACATCAACAACAACACAACAACACATCAACAACAACATATCAACACAACACACCAACACAACAACACATCAACAACAACACAGCAACACAGCAACACAACAACACATCAACACAACAACACAACAACACATCAACAACAACACATCAACACAACAACAACAACACAACAACAACAACACATCAACAACAACACAACAACAACAACACATCAACACAACAACACATCAACACATCAACAACAACACAACAACACATCAACAACAACATATCAACACAACACACCAACACAACAACACATCAACAACAACACAGCAACACAACAACACATCAACACAACACATCAACACAACAACACATCAACACAACAACACATCAACACAACAACACATCAACACATCAACACAACAACACATCAACACATCAACACATCAACAACAACAACAACATGAAGGAAACATGACAACAAATGTATCAAATATTTGTTTATTTCTTTTATAAAATCACTTTACAAAATGTTGTTGTTTCTATTGGAATGTTAATCTCTATAAAATGATGTGTGTAAATGACCAGGGTGGAGGAAGAGAACAGGCAGGAAGAAGAGTGTCTGAATTAGCCTGGTCCCAGATCAGTTTGTGCTGCGCTACAACGATCATCACAGGAGTTGGCAAGACACTACAGACAGATCTGGGACCAGACTGTGACTGAACCGACAGAGGCTCCGTAATGTTCCAGCGAAACACAGACAGGAACCTGTCTGTTACAGATCAGATGGAGTCACGTCCCAGTGTTTAGACAATAAGGTCACCTAAACAACCAGCTACTGTAGCAGTCAGTGTTACTGGGGACACAGAGAGATCTTCACTAAAATGGGAACTCCTCTGTTAAAAGGCAACAATACAATCATTCTGAAGTGGCTTTCTATAAAAGGCACATTCATTTTCATCCTAGAACAGCAACAGGGGAATCAGAGGCTAGCATCCCCAATATGCCATCATTTCCTTTATAGTGCACTACCTTTGACCAGGGCCCATAGGGAATAGGGCCCATAGGGAATAGGGTGCCATTTGACCAGGACACATAGGGAATAGGGTGCCATTTTACCAGGGCCCATAGGGAATAGGGTACCATTTGAACAGGGCCCATAGGGAATAGGGCCCATAGGGAATAGGGTGCCATTTGACCAGGACACATAGGGAATAGGGTGCCATTTGACTAGGGCCCATATGGAATAGGCTGCCATTTGACTAGGGCCCATAGGGAATAGGGTGCCATTTGACCAGGGCCCATAGTGAATAGGGGGCCATTTGACCAGGGCCCATAGGGAATAGGGGGCCATTTGACCAGGGCCTATAGGGAATAGGGTGCCATTTGACCAGGGCCCATAGGGAATAGGGGGACATTTGGGACACAACCCAGAATGAGAACAGGATCAGAGAGATATTAGATTTCAGCTCAAACACATATTGCACCATGAGAATTAACCCATAGGGTTCTGACACACACACACACACACACACACACACACACACACACACACACACACACACAC
>NW_027260474.1:0-9083 GCF_045791955.1 Oncorhynchus clarkii lewisi
GATATCATCCTAACCAACTTGCCCCCCAAATACACCTCTGCTGTTTTCAACCAAGATCTCAGCGATCACTGCCTCATTGCTTGCATCCACCCCTCATGACTGTCAAACGCTCCCTAAAACATTTCAGCGAGCAGGCCTTTCTAATCGACCTGGCCCGGGTATCCTGGAAGGATATTGACCTCATCCGGTCAGTAGAGGATGCCTGATCATTATTTAAAAGTGCCTTCCCCACCATCTTAAATAAGCATGCCCCTTTCAAAACATTTAGAACCAGGAACAGATATAGCCCTTGGTTCTCTCCAGACCTGACTGCCCTTGACCAGCACAAAAACATCCTGTGGCATTCTGCATTAGCATTGAATAGCCCCCGTGATATTCAACTTTTCAGGGAAGTTAGGAACCAATATACACAGGCAGTTAGGAAAACTAAGGCTAGCTTTTTCAAGCAGAAATTTGAATCCAATAGCACAAACTCAAAAATGTTTTTGGGACACCCAGCTGCCCACTGCACTGAGGCTAGGAAACACTGTCACCACTGATAAATACACTATAATTGAGAATTTCAATAGGCATTTTTCTACGGCTGGCCATGCGTTACACCTGGCTACCCCTACCCCGGTCAACAGCCCTGCACTCCCCACAGCAACTCACCCTCACCCAAGCCTCCCCGATTTCTCCTTCACCCAAATCCAGATATGTTCTGAAAGAGCTGCCAAATCTGGACAACCCTACAAATCAGCTGGGCTAGACAATCTGGACCCTCTCTTTCTAAGACCCAAACTGCTACAGACCTATATCTATCCTACACTGCCTTTCTAAGGTCTTCGAAAGCCAAGTTAACAGATTACCGACCATTTCGAATCCCACCGTACCTTCTCCGCTATGCAATCTGGTTTCAGAGCTGGTCATGGGTGCACCTCAGCCACGCTCAAGGTCCTAAATGATATCATAACCGCCATCGATAAGAGACATTACTGTGCAGCCGTATTCATCGACCTGGCCTAGGCTTTCGACTCTGTCAATCACCACGTTCTTATTGGCAGACTCAACAGTCTTGGTTTCTCAAATGATTGCCTCGCCTGGTTTACCAATTACTTCTCTGATAGAATTCAGTGTGTCAAATTGGAGGGCCTGTTGTCCGGACCTCTGGCAGTCTCGATGGGGGTGCCGAAGGGTTTAATTCTCGGGCCGACTCTCTTCTCTGTATACATCAATGATGTCGCTCCTGCTGCTGGTGATTCTCTGATCCACCTCTACGCAGACGATACCATTCTGTATACTTCTGGCCCTTTGTTGGACACTGTGTTAACTAACCTCCAGACGAGCTTCAATGACATACAACTCTTCTTCCCTGGCCTCCAACTGCTCTTAAATGCAAGTAAAACTAAATGCATGCTCTTCAACCGATCACTGCCCGCACCTGCCCGCCCGTCCAGCATCACTACTCAGGACGGCTCTGACTTAGAATATGTGGATAACTACAAATACCTAGGTGTCTGGTTAGACTGAAACCCTCCTTCCAGACTCATATTAAGCATCTCCAATCCAAAAATAAATATAGAATTGGCTTCCTATTTCGCAACAAAGTATCCTTCACTCATGCTGCCAAACATACCCTCGTAAAACTGACCATCCTACCGATCTCCAACTTCGGCGATGTCATTTACAAAATAGCCTTCAATACTCTACTCAACAAATTGGATGCAGTCTATCACAGTGCCATCAGTTTTGTCACCAAAGCCCCATATACTACCCAACCACTGTGACCTGTACGCTCTCGTTGGCTGGCCCTCGCTTCACTCTCGTCGCCAACCCCATTGGCTCCAGGTCATCTACAAGTTCCTGCTAGGTAAAGCTCCGCCTTACCTCAGCTCACTGGTCACCATAGCAGCACCCACTCGTAGCACGCGCTCCAGCAGGTGTATCTCACTGGTCACCTCCAAAGCCAATTCATACTTTGGTCGCCTTTCCTTCCAGTTTTCTGATGCCAATGACTGGAACGAACTGCAAAAATCCCATATCTCCCTCACTAGCTTTAAGCACCAGCTGTCAGAGCAGATCACTGCACCTGTAATTGGCCAATCTGTAAACAGCCCATCCAACTACCTCATCCCCATACTGTATTTATTTATTTATCTTTCTCCTTTGCACCCCAGTTTCTCTACTTGCACATTCATCTTCTGCACAACTACCATTCCAGTGTTTAATTGCAATATTGTAATTGCTTCGTCACCATGGCCTATTTATTGCCTTAACTCCTTTCGTACCTCATTTGCACTTAATGTGTAATGACGTTCGTCTGTACGAGAGGCGGACCAAAGCGCAGCGTGGTTGTTTTGATTCATGTTTTAATAAATAACTTCACATGAACAAACTAACAAAAACAAGAAATGTGAAAACGCAAAACAGTCCTATCCTGTGACAACAAACACAGTGACAGGAACAATCACCCACAAACACACAGTGAAACCCAGGCTACCTAAGTATGATTCTCAATCAGAGACAACTAATGACACCTGCCTCTGATTGAGAACCATACTAGGCCGAAACATAGAAATACCCAAATCATAGAAAAACAAACATAGACTGCCCACCCAACTCACGCCCTGACCATACTAACTACATACAAAACAAAGGAAATAGAGGTCAGAACGTGACAGTACCCCCCCCCCCCAAAGGTGCGGACTCCGGCCGCAAAACCTTGACCTATAGGGGAGGGTCTGGGTGGGCGTCTGTCCGCGGTGGCGGCTCTGGCGCGGGACGCGGACCCCACTTCACCATTGTCTTAGTCCGCCTTATTGTCCGCCTCCGTGGCTTTCTCACCATGGCCACCCTTCTCAATGACCCCACTGGACAGAGGGGCTGTCTGGGACAGAGGGGCAGCTCGGGACAGAGGTGGGGCAGCTGCTCGGGACAGAGGGACAGCTGCTCGGGACAGAGGGGCAGCTGCTCGGGACAGAGGGGCAGCTGCTCGGGACAGAGGGGCAGCTGCTCGGGACAGAGGGGCAGCTGCTCGGAACAGAGGGGCAGCTGCTCGGGGCAGAGGGGCAGCTGCTCGGGGCAGAGGGGCTCCGGCAGCGGCGCCGGACAGGCGGGAGGCTCCGGCAGCGGCGCCGGACAGGCGGGAGGCTCCGGCAGCGGCGCCGGACAGGCGGGAGGCTCCGGCAGCGGCGCCGGACAGGCGGGAGGCTCCGACAGCGGCGCCGGACAGGCGGGAGGCTCCGGCAGCGGCGCCGGACAGGCGGGAGGCTCCGGCAGAGGCGCCGGACAGGCGGGAGGCTCCGGCAGAGGCGCCGGACAGGCGGGAGGCTCCGGCAGAGGCGACGGACAGGCGGGAGGCTCCGGCAGAGGCGCCGGACAGGCGGGAGGCTCCGGCAGAGGCGCCGGACAGGCGGGAGGCCCCGGCAGAGGCGCCGGACAGGCGGGAGGCTCCGGCAGAGGCGCCGGACAGGCGGGAGGCCCCGGCAGAGGCGCCGGACAGGCGGGAGGCTCCGGCAGCGCTGGACAGGAGGAAGGCTCTGGTAGCGCCGGAGAGGCGGGAGACTCCGGCAGCGCTGGAGAGGAGGGAGCCCCTGTAAGGATGGGCCGGAGAGACAGCCTGGTACGGGGGGCTGCCACCGGAGGGCTGGTGCGTGGAGGTGGTGACGGATAGACCGGGCCGTGCAGGCGCACTGGAGCTCTTGAGCACCGAGCCTGCCCAACCTTACCCGGTTGAATGGTCCCGGTCGCCCTGCCAGTGCGGCGAGGTGGAATAGCCCGCACTGGGCTATGCAGGCGAACCGGGGACACCGTGCGCAAGGCTGGTGCCATGTAAGCCGGCCCAAGGAGACGCACTGGAGACCAGATGCGTAGAGCCGGCTTCATGGCACTTGGCTCAATGCCCACTCTAGCCCGGCCGATACGCGGAGCTGGAATGTACCGCACCGGGCTGTGCACCCGCACTGGGGACACCGTGCGCTCCACAGCATAACACGGTGCCTGCCCGGTCTCTCTAGCCCCCCGGTAACCACAGGAAGTTGGCTCAGGTCTCCTACCTGGCGTAGCCATACTCCCTGTTAGCCCCCCCCCAAGAAATTTTTGGGGCTGACTCTCAGGCTTCCATCCACGACGCCGCGCTGCCTCCTCATACCAGCGCCTCTCCGCTTTCGCCGCCTCCCGTTCTTCCTTGGGGCGGCGATATTCTCCTGGCTCCTGGTCCTTTACCATCCAAGTCTTCCTCCCATGTCCATTTCTCCAAATAGTGCCGCCTCTCCCACTGCTGCTGCTGCTGCTGCTGCTCCTGTTGCTGCTGCCTCTGTTGCTTCTCCTGCTGCTCCTCTTGCCGTTGCCCGTTACCACGCCGCTTGGTCCTGTTGGGGTGGGTGATTCTGTAATGACGTTCGTCTGTACGAGAGGCGGACCAAAGCGCAGCGTGGTTGTTTTGATTCATGTTTTAATAAATAACTTCACATGAACAAACTAACAAAAACAAGAAATGTGAAAACGCAAAACAGTCCTATCCTGTGACAACAAACACAGTGACAGGAACAATCACCCACAAACACACAGTGAAACCCAGGCTACCTAAGTATGATTCTCAATCAGAGACAACTAATGACACCTGCCTCTGATTGAGAACCATACTAGGCCGAAACATAGAAATACCCAAATCATAGAAAAACAAACATAGACTGTCCACCCAACTCACGCCCTGACCATACTAACTACATACAAAACAAAGGAAATAGAGGTCAGAACGTGACATAATGTATATAGATTTTTTTCTTCTACTGTATTACTGACTGTATGTTTTATTTATTCCATTGTAACTCTGTGTTGTTGTATATGTCAAACTGCTATGCTTTATCTTGGCCAGGTTGCAGTTGTAAATGAGAACTTGTTCTCAACTAGCCTACCTGGTTAAATAAAGGTGAAATAAAAATAACTATGCCATGGTTCGTTATAAAAAGCCTATGGGGAAATGAATGGAATCTTTGTCTGGTTTTTGAATAAACACCAAAAATAAGGCTGTGGTAAACAGCTTTATTGTAACAGCCTTGTTAACTGACTGATACTATCTCATAGAGCTTAACGTAAAATATCTCCTAAGCCTGTGTTAACCTCAGACCTTTTTGTTGAAATTTTTACCCCCTTTAACGTGATTACGATCTTGTCTCATCGCTGCAACTTCCCAACGGGCTTGGGAAAGGCTAAGGTTAAGTCAAGCTGCACCAATGTGTCGGAAGAAACACCTTTCGACTGACGACTGAGTCACTAGAGCTTGATGAGCCAAGTAAAGCCCCCCCGGTCAAACCCTCTCCTAACCCGGACGACGATGGGCCAATTGTGCGCCTATTTATGGGATCGCACCCCAGGTTGTAGTGATACCACAACACTGCAATGCAGTGCCTTCGACTGCTGCGCCACTCGGAAGGCCCTTCAGACCTTATTTTTGGCATTCCTCCCAAAACGCTATCCTTTTCCCATTAATTTTTGCCATAGAAATGGCTGAACGAACCAGAGGTAATTCATCTCCGGTGTTTAGGACTACAAGTTGGCGATCTCTATTGATGCCATTGGAACTGATTTTAGCAAGTTTGAGACACACAAGTTGGGGCATGTTTCCAGAATATTAAGGAGCAGAGGGAGAGAGGGAGGCACTTTTACTTCTGATTGTTTTAATTTAACCATAGAGCGATCTAGAGAGAGAGAGGATGGGAGGAGGGAGGGAAGGAGAGAACAAGGGAAGGAGGCACAGATGGAAAATAAAGAAATCAAATCAAATTAGATTTGTCACATGCGCCGAATACAACAGGTGTAGACCTTACCGTGAAATGCTTACTTACAAGCCCTTAACCAACAATGAAGTTTTAAGAAAAATAGTTTAAGAAAAATATTTACTAAACAAAAAAATCAAAGAGCATCAATAAAATAACAATAACGAGGCTATATACAAGGGTACCGGTACCGAGTCAATGTGCGGGGCTACAGGTTAGTCAAGGTAATATGTACATGTAGGTAGGGGTAAAGGGACTATGCATAGATAATAGATAATAAACAGCAAGTAGCAGCAGCGTAAAAAAAAAGGGGGGGGGGGGTCAACGCAAATAGTCCAGGTAGCCATTTGATTAGCTGTTCAGCAGTCTTATGGCTTGGGGGAGAAGAGGACAGAGACTGTAATTAAAACAATAGCTATCCATGAAAAGGTCCTTGCTGTTGTAACGGAGGACACAGGCAGGGTGAGAACACAGTCATTGGGTTGAGATGCTCTCTCAGGAGTTTAAAGCTCTGGACTTCTGGGGCTATTGGTTGGGCCAGAGGAGTGCATGTCTGACATTGAAAGATTTGAGCACAAAAACAGAGCCACACTCCCTCGATTGCTTGTGCACATGCAATGTGTCTGTCTATCTGTCTAATGTATCTCTCTGTCAGCATTTAAGTAATGGTTGGTGGGGCTTGTTGAAATATATTGTTTTGACGGTTAGCATGTCTATCACAGTTACAATCCTGTTATTCCTCCCTGCATCAGCATTCTGAACCCAGCTCACTGCCACTTCCCTATCTCAGTGTGTGTGTGTGTGTGTGTGTGTGTGTGTGTGTGTGTGTGTGTCTGTCAGTCTCCCTGTAAAAAAAGAGAGGCAAAAATGCTGATTACACAACACGACTCTCTCTCTAAGGGACTTCATTGCCAAAGCAAGTGAAGTAGATAATATACAAAAGTGAAATAAACAATACAAATGAACAGTAAACATCACACTCAAAGAAGTTACAAAATAATAAAGACATTACAAATGCCATATTATGTATATAAAGTGTTTGTAACGATGTACAAATGGTTAAAGTACAACATTTCTCTCTCTCTTTCACATTCTTTCTTTTTTTCTTTCTTTCTCTATCCTTCCCTCTCTCTCTCTCTCTCTTTCACTTTCTCTCTCACTCTCTCTTTCACTCTCGTTCTTTCTTTCTTACTCTCCTCTCTCACTCTTCCCATCTCAACATGACAGGGCTCTCCTCGCTCTTTCCATATAGCGTGTTGAAAATAGCAGAAGAAGGCAGATTCACTGCTGTGCCATTGCTGCCGACAGCTCTATTTGGCCACATCATCATCTGACAGTGTCACTAGGTTTTAGGAACAGTGTTGATATGAATGTCATAAAGAAATGAATCGACCTGGGTGGCGCACATTATCTGATCCATATTCATAGATTTCCGTTTTCAGTAATTTCAAGCTTGACATACAATGTTTTGTACTACAATGTCACATTGGCATTTAGCACATTCATCTAGATCTATACTTGTAAATACTGTGCCATGTACAGTCTTACAGATTGCTCTATGTGTTGTGAATAAGCTTGACATTGTCATAGGAAGTAACCAATTTAATCAGAATGAGTGCTACTTTCACAAACACAACCACCACCACAATCATTTCATTTTACGACCATACAAATATCACTGCTTTTCTGACAGACAGAACTGCACAACCATTTTACAACCATACAAATACACATGGATTCCTGTGCAGGGTGCCATTTTGGGACACAGTCCTAGAGGTGACCTCAGAGAGAGATTTTCCCCATCACTAAGTCTTCTCCAGGCAGCACAATTCCCGGCCTAGTGCTTTCTAAATGGACTTTGACTTTCTCACTTGAATTCCCCTCATCCAAGGGCAGCCATTTTCTCCTCCTTATTGATGCCCTTGGCCTTGGTTTGACTGCAGTAGACTCACTCCTTCCTTTTGTGTATCTGTGACTGAGTCTATGACATCATGTTGATAATGGGTTGAATTTATAGTCTCAAAGCACTTCTAGGTATTTTACTCCATCCTTTACTAATGTGTAGCACCCACTCGTGTGATGCACAGCAACTACTACAGAAAGCTATACAACACCACACAATGCCTACCCTGTCAGACAAGAGAATGGGCAGAGTCCAAGACAGCTTAAGATAACAGATTCTTAGGGGGTCCTCATTTGTGAAGACTAGCTGTCACACAGCATTGGTCAACGTAATGGCCGGGAGGTGTTGATGGCAGGGGTACAGGGGTAGAGGCATGGGGCTCAGCTATGAGGGGTTTGTGCCCCTGCCAGGCTCTCGTCATCCTCCTGACCCGACCAGTGTTCCAATGTTTCCCCCAGGCGCCTCTCTGTCTTCTCCCCTCTGCGGAATCGATGAGTCTGCACCCCTCAACCCTCATAGAGAAGAGGGGGAAACAAGAGTTCTCTTTGTGGAGAAAAGTGTCTGAAGGGTACAGACAGACCTCTGGCAGAGCGCTGTAGGCATCAGGCCTTGACCAATGTTCTGTTCACTGGACAGAGAGTAAAGAGTAATGGCTTGTCTGGGAGAGACTCCAAGCTGATCAGAGCACAGAGACAAAAGTCTTGATGGATTTGAGGATTGTCAGGGAGTAGTGTTTTCAGCACTGGGATTTGGGGGAAGATGAGAGAGAGAGATGAACCTGGAGAAGAGTCACTTAAGCAAGCTGGTCCTGGGACTTTGTTTACAAACACCAAAAGACCCCACAGAACTCCAGGACAGCGACACAATTAGACCCAACCAAATCATGAGAAAACAAAAAGATAATTACTTGACACATGATTCTGGGAGGGTCCACATTCGTGAGGACTAGCTGTCACACCGTATTGGTCAACGTAATGGCTGGGAGCTGGTGATGGCAGGGGTACAGGGGTAGAGGCATGGGGGTCAGCTATGAGGGATTTGTGCCCCTGCCAGGCTCTCGTCATCCTCCTGACCCGACCAGTGTTCCAATGTTTCCCCCAGGCGCCTCTCTGTCTTCTCCCCTCTGCGGAATCGATGAGTCTGCACCCCTCAGCCCTCATAGAGAAGAGGGGGAACAACCAGAGAGAGCAGAGGAAAACAAGAGTTCTCTTTGTGGAGAGGAGTGACTGCAGAGTACAGGCAGTACAGACAGACCTCTCTGGCAGAGCGCTGTAGGCGTCAGGCCTTGACCAATGTTCTGTTCACTGGACAGAGAGTAAAGAGTATTGGCTTGTCTGGGAGAGACTCCAAGCTGATCAGAGCCCAGAGACAAAAGTCTTGATGGATTTGAGGATTGCCAGAGAGTAGAGAGAAACCGAGAAACC
>NW_027260475.1:0-9057 GCF_045791955.1 Oncorhynchus clarkii lewisi
CCCTTACTGGGCTGGAGGGGGAGGGGGGATGGACCAGTCACAGTGGGAGGGTGAGGGAGGGGAGGTGGACCAGTCATAGTGGGTGGGTGAGGGAGGGGAGGTGGACCAGTCATAGTGGGAGGGTGAGGGAGGGGAGGTGGACCAGTCACAGTGGGTGGGTGAGGGAGGGGAGGTGGACCAGTCACAGTGGGTGGGTAAGGGAGGGAGGGGAGGTGGACCAGTCACAGTGGGTGGGTGAGGGAGGGAGGGGAGGTGGACCAGTCATAGTGGGTGGGTGAGGGAGGGGAAGTGGACCAGTCATAGTGGGAGGGTGAGGGAGGGGGGATGGACCAGTCACAGTGGGTGGGTGAGGGAGGGAAAGTGGACCAGTCATAGTGGGCGGGTGAGGGAGGGGAGGTGGACCAGTCATAGTGGGAGGGTGAGGGAGGGGAGGTGGACCAGTCATAGTGGGAGGGTGAGGGAGGGGAGGTGGACCAGTCACAGTGGGTGGGTAAGGGAGGGAGGGGAGGTGGACCAGTCACAGTGGGTGGGTGAGGGAGGGAGGGGAGGTGGACCAGTCATAGTGGGTGGGTGAGGGAGGGGAGGTGGACCAGTCATAGTGGGAGGGTGAGGGAGGGGAGGTGGACCAGTCACAGTGGGTGGGTGAGGGAGGGGAGGTAGACCAGTCATAGTGGGTGGGTAAGGGAGGGAGGGGAGGTGGACCAGTCACAGTGGGTGGGTGAGGGAGGGAGGGGAGGTGGACCAGTCATAGTGGGTGGGTGAGGGAGGGGAAGTGGACCAGTCATATTGGGAGGGTGAGGGAGGGGGGATGGACCAGTCACAGTGGGTGGGTGAGGGAGGGAAAGTGGACCAGTCATAGTGGGTGGGTGAGGGAGGGGAGGTGGACCAGTCATAGTGGGAGGGTGAGGGAGGGGAGGTGGACCAGTCATAGTGGGAGGGTGAGGGAGGGGAGGTGGACCAGTCATAGTGGGAGGGTGAGGGAGGGGGGATGGACCAGTCACAGTGGGAGGGTGAGGGAGGGGAGGTGGACCAGTCAGAGTGGGAGGGTGAGGGAGGGGAGGTGGACCAGTCATAGTGGGAGGGTGAGGGAGGGGAGGTGGACCAGTCACAGTGGGAGGGTGAGGGAGGGGAGGTGGACCAGTCACAGTGGGTGGGTGAGGGAGGGGAGGTGGACCAGTCGCAGTGGGTGGGTGAGGGAGGGAGGGAGGGGAGGAGGACCAGTCATAGTGGGAGGGTGAGGGAGGGGAGGTGGACCAGTCATAGTGGGAGGGTGAGGGAGGGGAGATGGAACAGTCATAGTGGGAGGGTGGATGAGGGAGGGGAGAGAGACCAGTCATAGTGGGAGGGTGAGGGAAGGGAGGTGGACCAGTCATAGTGGGTGGGTGAAGGAGGGAGGGGAGGTGGACCAGTCATAGTGGGAGGGTGAGGGAGGGGAGGTGGACCAGTCACAGTGGGTGGGTGAGGGAGGGAAGGTGGACCAGTCACAGTGGGTGGGTGAGGGAGGGGAGGTAGACCAGTCATAGTGGGAGGGTGAGGGAGGGGAGGTAGACCAGTCATAGTGGGAGGGTGGGTGAGGGAGGGAAGGTGGACCAGTCATAGTGGGAGGGTGGGTGGGGGAGGGGAGGTGGACCAGTCATAGTGGGAGGGTGGGTGAGGGAGGGAAGGTGGACCAGTCATAGTGGGAGGGTGGGTGAGGGAGGGGAGGGGAGGTGGACCAGTCATAGTGGGAAGGTGGGTGAGGGAGGGGAGGTGGACCAGTCATAGGGGGAGGGTGGGTGAGGGAGGGGAGGTGGACCAGTCATAGTGGGAGGGTGAGTGAGGGGAGGTGGACCAGTCATAGTGGGAGGGTGAGGGAGGGGAGGTGGACCAGTCATAGTGGGTGGGTGAGGGAGGGGAGGTGGACCAGTCATAGTGGGAGGGTGAGGGAGGGGAGGTGGACCAGTCATAGTGGGAGGGTGAGGGAGGGGAGGTGGACCAGTCATAGTGGGAGGGTGAGCGAGGGGAGGTGGACCAGTCACAGTGGGAGGGTGGATGAGTGAGGGGAGGTAGACCAGTCATAGTGGGAGGGTGAGGGAGGGGAGGTGGACCAGTCATAGTGGGAGGGTGGATGAGTGAGGGGAGGTAGACCAGTCATAGTGGGAGGGTGGATGAGTGAGGGGAGGTAGACCAGTCATAGTGGGAGGGTGGGTGAGGGAGGGGAGCTGGACCAGTCATAGTGGGAGTGTCGATGAGGGAGGGGAGAGAGACCAGTCATAGTGGGAGGGTGAGGGAAGGGAGGTGGACCAGTCACAGTGGGTGGGTGAGGGAGGGAAAGTGGACCAGTCATAGTGGGTGGGTGAGGGAGGGGAGGTGGACCAGTCATAGTGGGAGGGTGAGGGAGGGGAGGTGGACCAGTCATAGTGGGAGGGTGAGGGAGGGGAGGTGGACCAGTCACAGTGGGAGGGTGAGGGAGGGTGGATGGACCAGTCACAGTGGGAGGGTGAGGGAGGGGAGGTGGACCAGTCATAGTGGGAGGGTGAGGGAGGGGAGGTGGACCAGTCATAGTGGGAGGGTGTGGGAGGGGAGGTGGACCAGTCACAGTGGGTGGGTGAGGGAGGGGAGGTCGACCAGTCGCAGTGGGTGGGTGAGGGAGGGAGGGAGGGGAGGTGGACCAGTCATAGTGGGAGGGTGAGGGAGGGGAGGTGGACCAGTCATAGTGGGAGGGTGAGGGAGGGGAGGTGGACCAGTCATAGTGGGAGGGTGAGGGAGGGGGGATGGACCAGTCATAGTGGAAGGGTGGATGAGTGAGGGGAGGTAGACCAGTCACAGTGGGAGGGTGGGTGAGGGAGGGGAGCTGGACCAGTCATAGTGGGAGGGTGGATGAGGGAGGGGAGAGAGACCAGTCATAGTGGGAGGGTGAGGGAAGGGAGGTGGACCAGTCATAGTGGGTGGGTGAAGGAGGGAGGGGAGGTGGACCAGTCATAGTGGGAGGGTGAGGGAGGGGAGGTGGACCAGTCACAGTGGGTGGGTGAGGGAGGGAAGGTGGACCAGTCACAGTGGGTGGGTGAGGGAGGGGAGGTAGACCAGTCATAGTGGGAGGGTGAGGGAGGGGAGGTAGACCAGTCATAGTGGGAGGGTGGGTGAGGGAGGGAAGGTGGACCAGTCATAGTGGGAGGGTGGGTGGGGGAGGGGAGGTGGACCAGTCATAGTGGGAGGGTGGGTGATGGAGGGAAGGTGAACCAGTCATAGTGGGAGGGTGGGTGAGGGAGGGGAGGGGAGGTGGACCAGTCATAGTGGGAAGGTGGGTGAGGGAGGGGAGGTGGACCAGTCATAGGGGGAGGGTGGGTGAGGGAGGGGAGGTGGACCAGTCATAGTGGGAGGGTGAGGGAGGGGAGGTGGACCAGTCATAGTGGGTGGGTGGGTGAGGGAGGGAGGTGGACCAGTCATAGTGGGAGGGTGAGGGAGGGGAGGTGGACCAGTCATAGTGGGAGGGTGAGGGAGGGGAGGTGGACCAGTCATAGTGGGAGGGTGAGCGAGGGGAGGTGGACCAGTCACAGTGGGAGGGTGGATGAGTGAGGGGAGGTAGACCAGTCATAGTGGGAGGGTGAGGGAGGGGAGGTGGACCAGTCATAGTGGGAGGGTGGATGAGTGAGGGGAGGTAGACCAGTCATAGTGGGAGGGTGGATGAGTGAGGGGAGGTAGACCAGTCATAGTGGGAGGGTGGGTGAGGGAGGGGAGCTGGACCAGTCATAGTGGGAGTGTGGATGAGGGAGGGGAGAGAGACCAGTCATAGTGGGAGGGTGAGGGAAGGGAGGTGGACCAGTCACAGTGGGTGGGTGAGGGAGGGAAAGTGGACCAGTCATAGTGGGTGGGTGAGGGAGGGGAGGTGGACCAGTCATAGTGGGAGGGTGAGGGAGGGGAGGTGGACCAGTCATAGTGGGAGGGTGAGGGAGGGGAGGTGGACCAGTCATAGTGGGAGGGTGAGAGAGGGGGGATGGACCAGTCATAGTGGGAGGGTGAGGGAGGGGAGGTGGACCAGTCATAGTGGGAGGGTGAGCGAGGGGAGGTGGACCAGTCACAGTGGGAGGGTGGATGAGTGAGGGGAGGTAGACCAGTCATAGTGGGAGGGTGAGGGAGGGGAGGTGGACCAGTCATAGTGGGAGGGTGGATGAGTGAGGGGAGGTAGACCAGTCATAGTGGGAGGGTGGATGAGTGAGGGGAGGTAGACCAGTCATAGTGGGAGGGTGGGTGAGGGAGGGGAGCTGGACCAGTCATAGTGGGAGTGTGGATGAGGGAGGGGAGAGAGACCAGTCATAGTGGGAGGGTGAGGGAAGGGAGGTGGACCAGTCACAGTGGGTGGGTGAGGGAGGGAAAGTGGACCAGTCATAGTGGGTGGGTGAGGGAGGGGAGGTGGACCAGTCATAGTGGGAGGGTGAGGGAGGGGAGGTGGACCAGTCATAGTGGGAGGGTGAGGGAGGGGAGGTGGACCAGTCATAGTGGGAGGGTGAGGGAGGGGGGATAGACCAGTCACAGTGGGAGGGTGAGGGAGGGGAGGTGGACCAGTCATAGTGGGAGGGTGAGGGAGGGGAGGTGGACCAGTCATAGTGGGAGGGTGAGGGAGGGGAGGTGGACCAGTCACAGTGGGTGGGTGAGGGAGGGGAGGTGGACCAGTCGCAGTGGGTGGGTGAGGGAGGGAGGGAGGGGAGGTGGACCAGTCATAGTGGGAGGGTGAGGGAGGGGAGGTGGACCAGTCATAGTGGGAGGGTGAGGGAGGGGAGGTGGACCAGTCATAGTGGGAGGGTGAGGGAGGGGGGATGGACCAGTCATAGTGGAAGGGTGGATGAGTGAGGGGAGGTAGACCAGTCACAGTGGGAGGTTGGGTGAGGGAGGGGAGCTGGACCAGTCATAGTGGGAGGGTGGATGAGGGAGGGGAGAGAGACCAGTCATAGTGGGAGGGTGAGGGAAGGGAGGTGGACCAGTCATAGTGGGTGGGTGAAGGAGGGGAGGTAGACCAGTCATAGTGGGAGGGTGGGTGAGGGAGGGAAGGTGGACCAGTCATAGTGGGAGGGTGGGTGGGGGAGGGGAGGTGGACCAGTCATAGTGGGAGGGTGGGTGAGGGAGGGAAGGTGGACCAGTCATAGTGGGAGGGTGGGTGAGGGAGGGGAGGGGAGGTGGACCAGTCATAGTGGGAAGGTGGGTGAGGGAGGGGAGGTGGACCAGTCATAGGGGGAGGGTGGGTGAGGGAGGGGAGGTGGACCAGTCACAGTGGGTGGGTGAGGGAGGGGAGGTAGACCAGTCATAGTGGGAGGGTGAGGGAGGGGAGGTAGACCAGTCATAGTGGGAGGGTGGGTGAGGGAGGGAAGGTGGACCAGTCATAGTGGGAGGGTGGGTGGGGGAGGGGAGGTGGACCAGTCATAGTGGGAGGGTGGGTGAGGGAGGGAAGGTGGACCAGTCATAGTGGGAGGGTGGGTGAGGGAGGGGAGGGGAGGTGGACCAGTCATAGTGGGAAGGTGGGTGAGGGAGGGGAGGTGGACCAGTCATAGGGGGAGGGTGGGTGAGGGAGGGGAGGTGGACCAGTCATAGTGGGAGGGTGAGGGAGGGGAGGTGGACCAGTCATAGTGGGAGGGTGGGTGAGGGAGGGGAGGGGAGGTGGACCAGTCATAGTGGGAAGGTGGGTGAGGGAGGGGAGGTGGACCAGTCATAGGGGGAGGGTGGGTGAGGGAGGGGAGGTGGACCAGTCACATTGGGTGGGTGAGGGAGGGGAGGTAGACCAGTCATAGTGGGAGGGTGAGGGAGGGGAGGTAGACCAGTCATAGTGGGAGGGTGGGTGAGGGAGGGAAGGTGGACCAGTCATAGTGGGAGGGTGGGTGAGGGAGGGAAGGTGGACCAGTCATAGTGGGAGGGTGGGTGAGGGAGGGGAGGGGAGGTGGACCAGTCATAGTGGGAAGGTGGGTGAGGGAGGGGAGGTGGACCAGTCATAGGGGGAGGGTGGGTGAGGGAGGGGAGGTGGACCAGTCATAGTGGGAGGGTGAGGGAGGGGAGGTGGACCAGTCATAGTGGGAGGGTGAGGGAGGGGAGGTGGACCAGTCATAGTGGGTGGGTGAGGGAGGGGAGGTGGACCAGTCATAGTGGGAGGGTGAGGGAGGGGAGGTGGACCAGTCATAGTGGGAGGGTGAGGGAGGGGAGGTGGACCAGTCATAGTGGGAGGGTGAGCGATGGGAGGTGGACCAGTCACAGTGGGAGGGTGGATGAGTGAGGGGAGGTAGACCAGTCATAGTGGGAGGGTGAGGGAGGGGAGGTGGACCGGTCATAGTGGGAGGGTGGATGAGTGAGGGGAGGTAGACCAGTCATAGTGGGAGGGTGGATGAGTGAGGGGAGGTAGACCAGTCATAGTGGGAGGGTGGGTGTGAGAGGGGAGGTGTACCAGCCATAGTGGAAGGGTGGGTGAGGGAGGGGAGGTGGACCAGTCGTAGTGGGAGGGTGGGTGAGGGAGGGGAGGTGGACCAGTCATAGGGGGAGGGTGGGTGAGGGAGGGGAGGTGGACCAGTCATAGTGGGAGGGTGAGGGAGGGGAGGTGGACCAGTCATAGTGGGAGGGTGGGTGAGGGAGGGGAGGGGAGGTGGACCAGTCATAGTGGGAAGGTGGGTGAGGGAGGGGAGGTGGACCAGTCATAGGGGGAGGGTGGGTGAGGGAGGGGAGGTGGACCAGTCACATTGGGTGGGTGAGGGAGGGGAGGTAGACCAGTCATAGTGGGAGGGTGAGGGAGGGGAGGTAGACCAGTCATAGTGGGAGGGTGGGTGAGGGAGGGAAGGTGGACCAGTCATAGTGGGAGGGTGGGTGGGGGAGGGGAGGTGGACCAGTCATAGTGGGAGGGTGGGTGAGGGAGGGAAGGTGGACCAGTCATAGTGGGAGGGTGGGTGAGGGAGGGGAGGGGAGGTGGACCAGTCATAGTGGGAAGGTGGGTGAGGGAGGGGAGGTGGACCAGTCATAGGGGGAGGGTGGGTGAGGGAGGGGAGGTGGACCAGTCATAGTGGGAGGGTGAGGGAGGGGAGGTGGACCAGTCATAGTGGGAGGGTGAGGGAGGGGAGGTGGACCAGTCATAGTGGGTGGGTGAGGGAGGGGAGGTGGACCAGTCATAGTGGGAGGGTGAGGGAGGGGAGGTGGACCAGTCATAGTGGGAGGGTGAGGGAGGGGAGGTGGACCAGTCATAGTGGGAGGGTGAGCGATGGGAGGTGGACCAGTCACAGTGGGAGGGTGGATGAGTGAGGGGAGGTAGACCAGTCATAGTGGGAGGGTGAGGGAGGGGAGGTGGACCGGTCATAGTGGGAGGGTGGATGAGTGAGGGGAGGTAGACCAGTCATAGTGGGAGGGTGGATGAGTGAGGGGAGGTAGACCAGTCATAGTGGGAGGGTGGGTGTGAGAGGGGAGGTGTACCAGCCATAGTGGAAGGGTGGGTGAGGGAGGGGAGGTGGACCAGTCGTAGTGGGAGGGTGGGTGAGGGAGGGGAGGTGGACCAGTCGTAGTGGGAGGGTGGGTGAGGGAGAGGAGGTGGACCAGTCGTAGAGGGAGGGAGGGGAGGTGGACCCGTCATTGTGGGAGGGTGAGGGAGGGGAGGTGGACCAGTCATAGTGGGAGGGTGAGAGAGGGGAGGTGGACCAGTCATAGTGGGAGGGTGAGAGAGGGGAGGTGGACCAGTCATAGTGGGCGGGTGAGGGAGGTAGTGGGGGTGGACCAGTCATAGTGGGAGGATGAGGGAGGGGAGGTGGACCAGTCATAGTGGGAGGGTGAGAGAGGGGAGGTGGACCAGTCATAGTGGGAGGGTGAGAGAGGGGAGGTGGACCAGTCATAGTGGGCGGGTGAGGGAGGGAGTGGAGGTGGACCAGTCACAGTGGGAGGATGAGGGAGGGGAGGTGGACCAGTCATAGTGGGAGGATGAGGGAGGGGAGGTGGACCAGTCATAGTGGGAGGGTGAGAGAGGGGAGGTGGACCAGTCATAGTGGGAGGGTGAGGGAGGGTTGGGGATATCTGTGTCTGGTATGGGGTATCTGGATAAGAATCAGGCGGTGGAGTTGGGGAGAGGTGGACCAGTCATAGTGGGAGGGTGACTGAGGGTTGGGGATATCTGTGTCTGGTATGGGGTATCTGGATAAGAATCAGGCGGTGGAGTTGGGGAGAGGTGGACCAGTCATAGTGGGAGGGTGACTGAGGGTTGGGGATATCTGTGTCTGGTATGGGGTATCTGGATAAGAATCAGGCGGTGGAGTTGGGGAGAGGTGGACCAGTCATAGTGGGCGGGTGACTGAGGGTTGGGGATATCTGTGTCTGGTATGGGGTATCTGGATAAGAATCAGGCGGTGGAGTTGGGGAGAGGTGGACCAGTCATAGTGGGAGGGTGACTGAGGGTTGGGGATATCTGTGTCTGGTATGGGGTATCTGGATAAGAATCAGGCGGTGGAGTTGGGGAGAGGTGGACCAGTCATAGTGGGAGGGTGACTGAGGGTTGGGGATATCTGTGTCTGGTATGGGGTATCTGGATAAGAATCAGGCGGTGGAGTTGGGGAGAGGTGGACCAGTCATAGTGGGAGGGTGACTGAGGGTTGGGGATATCTGTGTCTGGTATGGGGTATCTGGATAAGAATCAGGCGGTGGAGTTGGGGAGAGGTGGACCAGTCATAGTGGGCGGGTGAGGGAGGGTTGGGGATATCTGTGTCTGGTATGGGGTATCTGGATAAGAATCAGGCGGTGGAGTTGGGGAGAGGTGGACCAGTCATAGTGGGAGGGTGACTGAGGGTTGGGGATATCTGTGTCTGGTATGGGGTATCTGGATAAGAATCAGGCGGTGGAGTTGGGGAGAGGTGGACCAGTCATAGTGGGAGGGTGACTGAGGGTTGGGGATATCTGTGTCTGGTATGGGGTATCTGGATAAGAATCAGGCGGTGGAGTTGGGGAGAGGTGGTAGAATGGGTGGCAGGTAGCGTAGTAGTTAAGAGCATTGGAATAGTAACCGAAAGGTTTCTCATTCAAATCCTGGAGCCGACTAGATGAAAAACCTGTTGACGTGCCCTTGAGCAAGGCACC
>NW_027260476.1:0-9037 GCF_045791955.1 Oncorhynchus clarkii lewisi
GGCTGGCAAGCCTGCTCGAAACTCCAAGCGGATGGCTGTTTGCGAAGTGAGTTGGTGCTTCGGCAGAGAAAATAATCACCTAACGTGGAGCTCGAACCCACGACCCTGAGATTAAGAGTCTCATGCTCTACCGACTGAGCTAGCCAGGTACCTCAATGGTGAGTTTGAGTTGGTTCGAATACTCTTACATCCCAGTTTCTGCAAAATATGGTGATCAGTGCGTGTTGTTGATGGATCCTGTGGTGCAATCTGTTAGCGTGTTGTACTTATACAGGAGTATACAGCAATTAGATGCGAAGGTTATGAGTTCAAGGCCCACCAGGATCAAGTTTTCTTCTTGAAGCCTCTGCCTGTCTATTTCTTGTCCGGAAAATTATAATTTATTCAATCCATTTAGATGTACAATTCATTGGTAATAGGTATGTCATTGAGATGACAGGTCAGAGTGCAGGCAGAGATAGAATACAAATTCATAGCCTTCTGTATCACCAGCTATGCAGGCTGGCAAGCCTGCTCGAAATTCCAAGCGGATGGTTGTTTGCGAAGTGAGTTGGTGCTTCGGCAGAGAAAATAATCAACTAACGTGGGCTCGAAACCACGACCCTGAGATTAAGAGTCTCATGCTCTACCGACTGAGCTAGCCAGGTACCTCAATGGTGATTTTGAGTTGGTTTGAATATCGTACAGCCCAGTTTCTGCAAAATATGGTGATCAGTGAGAGTGTTGTTGATGGATCCTGTGGTGCAATCTGTTAGCGTGTTGTACTTATACAGCAGTATACATCAATTAGATGCGAAGGTTATGAGTTCAAGGCCCACCAGGATCAAGTTTTCTTCTTGAAGCCTCTGCCTGTCTATTTCTTGTCCGGAAAATTATAATTTATTCAATCCATTTAGATGTACAATTCATTGGTAATAGGTATGTCATTGAGATGACAGGTCAGAGTGCAGGCAGAGATAGAATACAAATTCATAGCCTTCTGTATCACCAGCTATGCAGGCTGGCAAGCCTGCTCGAAATTCCAAGCGGATGGTTGTTTGCGAAGTGAGTTGGTGCTTCGGCAGAGAAAATAATCAACTAACGTGGGCTCGAAACCACGACCCTGAGATTAAGAGTCTCATGCTCTACCGACTGAGCTAGCCAGGTACCTCAATGGTGATTTTGAGTTGGTTTGAATATCGTACAGCCCAGTTTCTGCAAAATATGGTGATCAGTGAGAGTGTTGTTGATGGATCCTGTGGTGCAATCTGTTAGCGTGTTTTACTTATACAGCAGTATACATCAATTAGATGCGAAGGTTATGAGTTCAAGCCCCACCAGGAGCAAGAATTGTTCTTGAAGCCTCTGCTTGTCTATTTCTTTCCCGGAAAATGATAATTTATTCAATCCATTTAGGAGTACAATTCATCGGTAATAGGTATGTCATCGAGATGACAGGTCAGAGTGCTGGCAGAGATAGAATACAAATTCATAGCCTTCTGTATCACCAGCTATGCAGGCTGGCAAGCCTGCTCGAAATTCCAAGCGGATGGCTGTTTGCGAAGTGAGTTGGTGCTTCGGCAGAGAAAATAATCACCTAACGTGGGGCTCGAACCCACGACCCTGAGATTAAGAGTCTCATGCCTTACCGACTGAGCTAGCCAGGTACCTCAATAGTATTTTTGACTTGGTACGAATATCTTACAGCCCAGTTTCTGCTAAATATGGTGATCAGTGAGCGTGTTGTTGATGGATCCTGTGGTGCAATCTGTTAGCGTGTTGTACTTATACAGCAGTATACAGCAATTAGATGCGAAGGTTATGAGTTCAAGGCCCACCAGGAGCAAGTATTGTTCTTGAAGCCTCTGCCTAGTCTATTTCTTGTCCGGAAAATGATAATTTATTCAATCCATTTAGGAGTATAATTCATTGGTAATAGGTATGTCATTGAGATGACAGGTCAGAGTGCAGGAAGAGATAGAATACAAATTCACAGCCTTCTGTATCACCAGCTATGCAAGCCTGCTCGAAATTCCAAGCTCCAGGCTGTTTGCGAAGTGAGTTAGTGCTTCGGCAGAGAAAATAATCACCTAACGTGGGGCTCGAACCCACGACCCTGAGATTAAGAGTCTCATGCACTGCCGACTGAGCTAGCCAGGTACCTCAATAGTATTTTTGACTTGGTACGAATATCGTACAGCCCAGTTTCTGCAAAATATGGTGATCAGTGAGAGTGTTGTTGATGGATCCTGTGGTGCAATCTGTTAGCGTGTTGTACTTATACAGCAGTATACAGCAATTAGATGATAAGGTTATGAGTTCAAGGCCCACCAGGAACAAGTATTCTTCTTGAAGCCTCTGCCTGTCTATTTCTTGTCCGGAAAATTATAATTTATTCAATCCATTTAGGAGTACAATTCATTGGTAATAGGTATGTCATTGAGATGACAGGTCAGAGTGCAGTCAGAGATAGAATACAAATTCATAGCCTTCTGTATCACCAGCTATGCAGGCTGGCAAGCCTGCTCGAAATTCCAAGCGGATGGCTGTTTGCGAAGTGAGTTGGTGCTTCGGCAGAGAAAATAATCACCTAATGTGGAGCTCGAACCCACGACCCTGAGATTAAGAGTCTCATGCTCTACCGACTGAGCTAGACAGTTACCTCAATAGCATTTTTGACTTGGTACGAATATCGTACAGCCCAGTTTCTGCAAAATATGGTGATCAGTGAGAGTGTTGTTGATGGATCCTGTGGTGCAATCTGTTAGCGTGTTGTACTTATACAGCAGTATACAGCAATTATATCCTTCCTGTTTGGCCCTGTCCGGGGGTGTCCTCGGAGTGGGCCACAGTGTCTCCTGACCCCTCCTGTCTCAGCCTCCAGTATTTATGCTGCAGTAGTTTATGTGTCGGGGGGCTAGGGTCAGTTTGCTGGAGTACTTCTCCTGTCCTATTCGGTGTCCTGTGTGAATCTAAGTGTGCGTTCTCTAATTCTCTCCTTCTCTCTTTCTCTCTCTCGGAGGACCTGAGCCCTAGGACTATGCCCCAGGACTACCTGACATGATGACTCCTTGCTGTCCCCAGTCCACCTGGCTGTGCTGCTGCTCCAGTTTCAACTGACCTGAGCCCTAGGACCATGCCCCAGGAATACCTGACATGATGACTCCTTGCTGTCCCCAGTCCACCTGACTGTGCTGCTGCTCCAGTTTCAACTATTCTGCCTTATTATTATTCGACCATGCTGGTCATCTATGAACATTTGAACATCTTGACCATGTTTTGTTATAATCTCCACCCGGCACAGCCAGAAGAGGACTGGCCACCCCACATAGCCTGGTTCCTCTCTAGGTTTCTTCCTAGGTTTTGGCCTTTCTAGGGAGTTTTTCCTAGCCACCGTGCTTCTACACCTGCATTGCTTGCTGTTTGGGGTTTTAGGCTGGGTTTCTGTACAGCACTTTGAGATATCAGCTGATGTACGAAGGGCTATATAAATAAATTTGATTTGATTTGATTTGATTTGAATTATATGCGAAGGTTATGAGTTCAAGGCCCACCAGGAGCAAGTATTCTTCTTGAAGCCTCTGCCTGTCTATTTCTTGTCCGGAAAATGATAATTTATTCAATCCATTTAGGAGTACAATTCATTGGTAATAGGTATGTCATTGAGATGACAGGTCAGAGTGCAGGAAGAGATAGAATACAAATTCACAGCCTTCTGGATCACCAGCTATGCAAGCCTGCTCGTAATTCCAAGCTCCAGAATGTTTGCGAAGTGAGTTGGCTTCGGCAGAGAAAATAATCACCTAACGTGGAGCTCGAACCCACGACCCTGAGATTAAGAGTCTCATGCTCTGCCGACTGAGCTAGCCAGTTACCTCAATGGTGATTTTGAGTTGGTTCGAATATCGTACAGCCCAGTTTCTGCAAAATATGGTGATCAGTGAGAGTGTTGTTGATGGATTTCAAGCTCCACCAGGAGCAAGTATTGTTCTTGAAGCCTCTGCCTGTCTATTTCTTGTCCGGAAAATTATAATTTATTCAATCCATTTAGGAGTACAATTCACCGGTAATAGGTATGTCATTGAGATGACAGGTCAGAGTGTAGGCAGAGATAGAATACAAATTCATAGTCTTCTGTATCACCAGCTATGCAGTGGCAAGTGGAAATTCCAGCGGAGCTGGTGCTTCGGCGAATCATAACGTGGGGCTCACCCAGCGGATGAGTCTCATGCTCTACCGACTGCTAGCCAAGTGAGTTGGTGCTTGCAAAATATGGTGATCAGTGCGTGTTGTTGAGATCCTGCGGTGCAAATAATCACAGCTAGGACGTGAAGCCTCTGGTCTATTTCTTGTCCGGAAAATGAATCCCCACGTATGTCATTGAGATGACAGGTCAGAGTGCAGGCAGAGAGATTAAGAGCTATGCAGTGTGGCAAGCCTGCTCGAAATTATGGCCGAAGTGACTCGGCAGAGAAAATAATCACCTAAGCTACGACCCTGAGATTAAGAGTCTCATGCTCTACCGACTGAGCTAGCCAGGTAGCTCAGTAGTATTTTTGACTTGGTACGAATATCGTACAGCCCAGTTTCTGCAAAATATGGTGATCAGTGAGAGTGTTGTTGATGGATCCTGTGGTGCAATCTGTTAGCGTGTTGTACTTATACAGCAGTAGACAGCAATTAGATGACAAGGTTATGAGTTCAAGCCCCACCAGGAGCAAATATTCTTCTTGAAGCCTCTGCCTGTCTATTTCTTGTCCGGAAAATGATAATTTATTCAAACCATTTAGGATTACAGTTCATTGGTAGTAGGTATGTCATTGAGATGACAGGTCAGAGTGCAGGCAGAGCTAGAATACAAATTCATAGCCTTCTGTATCACCAGCTATGCAGTGTGGCAAGCCTGCTCGAAATTCCAAGCGGATGGCTGTTTGCGAAGTGAGTAGGTGCTTCGGCAGAGAAAATAATCACCTAACGTGGGGCTCAAACCCACGACCCTGAGATTAAGAGTCTCATGCTCTACCGACTGAGCTAGCCAGGTACCTCAATAGCATTTTTGACTTGGTACGAATATCGTACAGCCCAGTTTCTGCAAAATATGGTGATCAGTGAGAGTGTTGTTGATGGATCCTGTGGTGCAATCTGTTAGCGTGTTGTACTTATACAGCAGTATACAGCAATTAGATGATAAGGTTATGAGTTCAAGCTCCACCAGGAGCAAGTATTGTTCTTGAAGCCTCTGCCTGTCTATTTCTTGTCCGGAAAATGATAATTTATTCAATCCATTTAGGAGTACAATTCACCGGTAATAGGTATGTCATTGAGATGACAGGTCAGAGTGTAGGCAGAGATAGAATACAAATTCATAGTCTTCTGTATCACCAGCTATGCAGTGTGGCAAGCTTGCTCGAAATTCCAAGCGGATGGTTGTTTGCGAAGTGAGTTGGTGCTTCGGCAGAGAAAATAATCACCTAACGTGGGGCTCGAACCCACGACCCTGAGATTAAGAGTCTCATGCTCTACCGACTGAGCTAGCCAGGTACGTCAATAGTATTTTTGACTTGGTACGAATATCGTACAGCCCAGTTTCTGCAAAATATGGTGATCAGTGCGTGTTGTTGATGGATCCTGCGGTGCAATCTGTTAGCGTGTTGTACTTATACAGCAGTATACAGCAATTAGATGTGAAGGTTATGAGTTCAAGGCCCACCAGGAGCAAGTATGCTTCTTGAAGCCTCTGCCTGTCTATTTCTTGTCCGGAAAATGATAATTTATTCAATCCATTTAGGAGTACAATTCATCGGTAATAGGTATGTCATTGAGATGACAGGTCAGAGTGCAGGCAGAGATAGAATACAAATTCATAGCCTTCTGTATCACCAGCTATGCAGTGTGGCAAGCCTGCTCGAAAATCCAAGCGGATGGCTGTTTGCGAAGTGAGTTGGTGCTTCGGCAGAGAAAATAATCACCTAACGTTGGGATCGAACCCACGACCCTGAGATTAAGAGTCTCATGCTCTACCGACTGAGCTAGCCAGGTAGCTCAGTAGTATTTTTGACTTGGTACGAATATCGTACAGCCCAGTTTCTGCAAAATATGGTGATCAGTGAGAGTGTTGTTGATGGATCCTGTGGTGCAATCTGTTAGCGTGTTGTACTTATACAGCAGTAGACAGCAATTAGATGACAAGGTTATGAGTTCAAGCCCCACCAGGAGCAAATATTCTTCTTGAAGCCTCTGCCTGTCTATTTCTTGTCCGGAAAATGATAATTTATTCAAACCATTTAGGATTACAGTTCATTGGTAGTAGGTATGTCATTGAGATGACAGGTCAGAGTGCAGGCAGAGCTAGAATACAAATTCATAGCCTTCTGTATCACCAGCTATGCAGTGTGGCAAGCCTGCTCGAAATTCCAAGCGGATGGCTGTTTGCGAAGTGAGTAGGTGCTTCGGCAGAGAAAATAATCACCTAACGTGGGGCTCAAACCCACGACACTGAGATTAAGAGTCTCATGCTCTACCGACTGAGCTAGCCAGGTACCTCAATAGCATTTTTGACTTGGTACGAATATCGTACAGCCCAGTTTCTGCAAAATATGGTGATCAGTGAGAGTGTTGTTGATGGATCCTGTGGTGCAATCTGTTAGCGTGTTGTACTTATACAGCAGTATACAGCAATTAGATGCGAAGGTTATGAGTTCAAGCCCCACCAGGAGCAAGTATTCTTCTTGAAGCCTCTGCCTGTCTATTTCTTGTCCGGAAAATGATAATTTATTCAATCCATTTAGGATTACAATTCACCGGTAATAGGTATGTCATTGAGATGACAGGTCAGAGTGCAGGCAGAGATAGAATACAAATTCATAGCCTTCTGTATCACCAGCTATGCAGTGTGGCAAGCTTGCTCGAAATTCCAAGCGGATGGTTGTTTGCGAAGTGAGTTGGTGTTTCGGCAGAGAAAATAATCACCTAACGTGGGGCTCGAACCCACGACCCTGAGATTAAGAGTCTCATGCTCTACCGACTGAGCTAGCCAGGTACCTCAATGGTGAATTTGAATTGGTTCGAATATCGTACATCCCAGTTTCTGCAAAATATGGTGATCAGTGCGTGTTGTTGATGGAGCCTGTGGTGCAATCTGTTAGCGTGTTGTACTTATACAGCAGTATACAGCAATTAGATGCGAAGGTTATGAGTTCAAGGCCCACCAGGAGCAAGTATTCTTCTTGAAGCCTCTGCCTGTCTATTTCTTGTCCGGAAAATGATAATTTATTCAATCCATTTAGGAGTACAATTCATTGGTAATAGGTATGTCATTGAGATGACAGGTCAGAGTGCAGGCAGAGATAGAATACAAATTCATAGCCTTCTGTATCACCAGCTATGCATGCAAGCCTGCTCGAAATTCCAAGCTCCAGGCTGTTTGCGAAGTGAGTTAGTGCTTCGGCAGAGAAAATAATCACCTAACGTGGGGCTCGAACCCACGACCCTGAGATTAAGAGTCTCATGCTCTACCGACTGAGCTAGCCAGGTACCTCAATAGTATTTTGAATTGGTACGAATATCGTACAGCCCAGTTTCTGCAAAATATGGTGATCAGTGAGAGTGTTGTTGATGGATCCTGTGGTGCAATCTGTTAGCGTGTTGTACTTATACAGCAGTATACAGCAATTAGATGATAAGGTTATGAGTTCAAGGCCCACCAGGAGCAAGTATTCTTCTTCTTGAAGCCTCTGCCTGTCTATTTCTTGTCCGGAAATTGATAATTTATTCAATTCATTTAGGAGCACAATTCATTAATAATAGGTATGTCATTGAGATGACAGGTCAGAGTGCAGGCAGAGATAGAATACAAATTCATAGCCTTCTGTATCACCAGCTATGCAGGCTGGCAAGCCTGCTCGAAATTCCAAGCTCCAGGCTGTTTGCGAAGTGAGTTAGTGCTTCGGCAGAGAAAATAATCACCTAACGTGGGGCTCGAACCCACGACCCTGAGATTAAGAGTCTCATGCTCTGCCGACTGAGCTAGCCAGGTACCTCAATAGTATTTTTGACTTGGTACGAATATCGTACAGCCCAGTTTCTGCAAAATATGGTGATCAGTGAGAGTGTTGTTGATGGATCCTGTGGTGCAATCTGTTAGCGTGTTGTACTTATACAGCAGTATACAGCAATTAGATGATAAGGTTATGAGTTCAAGGCCCACCAGGAGCAAGTATTCTTCTTGAAGCCTCTGCCTGTCTATTTCTTGTCCGGAAATTTATAATTTATTCAATTCATTTAGGAGCACAATTCATTAGTAATAGGTATGTCATTGAGATGACAGGTCAGAGTGCAGGCAGAGATAGAATACAAATTCATAGCCTTCTGTATCACCAGCTATGCAGGCTGGCAAGCCTGCTCGAAATTCCAAGCGGATGGCTGTTTGCGAAGTGAGTTGGTGCTTAGGCAGAGAAAATAATCACCTCATGTGGAGCTCGAACCCACGACCCTGAGATTAAGAGTCTCATGCTCTACCGACTGAGCTAGCCAGGTACCTCAATGGTGATTTTGAGTTGGTTCGAATATCGTACATCCCAGTTTCTGCAAAATAGGGTGATCAGTGAGTGTTGTTGATGGATCCTGTGGTGCAATCTGTTAGCGTGTTGTACTTTTACAGCAGTATACAGCAATTAGATGACAAGGTTATGAGTTCAAGCCCCACCAGGAGCAAGTATTCTTCTTGAAGCCTCTGCCTGTCTATTTCTTGTCCGGAAAATGATCATTTATTCAAGCCATTTAGGAGTACAATTCATCGGTAATAGGTATGTCATTCAGAGTGCAGGCAGAGATAGAATACAAATTCATAGCCTTCTGTATCACCAGATATGCAGGGTGGCAAGCCTGCTCGAATTTCCAAGCGGATGGTTGTTTGCGAAGTGAGTTGGTGCTTCGGCTGAGAAAATAATCACCTAACGTGGGGCTCGAACCCACGACCCTGAGATTAAGAGTCTCATGCTCTACCGACTGAGCTAGCCAGGTACCTCAATGGTGATTTTGACTTGGTTTGAATATCGTA
>NW_027260477.1:2500-5000 GCF_045791955.1 Oncorhynchus clarkii lewisi
AGTCTGGGCTTTGACCAGGCCATTCCAAGACATTTCAATGTGTCTCCTTAAACCACTCGAGTGTTGTTTTAGCAGTATGTTTAGGGTCATTGTCCTGCTGGAAGGTGAACCTCCATCCCAGTCTCAAATCTCTGGAAGACAGAAACAGGTTTCCCTCAAGAAATTCCTGTATTTAGTGCTATCCATCATTCATCATGACTAGTTTCCCAGTCCCTGCCGATGAAAAACAAACCCACAGCATGATGCTGACATGCTTCATGGTGTGGATGGTGTTCTCGGTGTGATGAGAGGTGTTGGGTGTGCGCCAGATATAGCATTTTCATTGATGGCCAAAAAGCTAAATTTTAGCCTCATCTGACCAGAGTACCTTCTTCCATATGTTTGAGGAGTCTCCCACATGCCTTTTGGCGAACACCAAACATGTTTGCTTATTTTTTTCTGGACACTCTTCCGTAAAGCCCATCTCTGTGGAGTGTATGGCTTAAAGTGGTCCTATGGACAGATACTCCAAACTCTGCTGTGGAGGTTTGCAGCTCCTTCAGGGTTATCTTTCGTCTCTTTGTTGCCTCTCTGATTAATGCCCTTCTTGCCTAGTCTGTGAGTTTTGGTGTGCGGCCCTCTCTTGGCAGGTTTGTTATGGTTCCATTGTCTTTCCATTTTTTAGTAAAGGATTTAATGGTGCTCCATGGGATGTTCAAAGTTTTAGATTTTTTATAACCCAACCCTGATCTGTACTTCTCCATAACTTTGTCCCCGACCTGTTTGGAGAGCTCCTTGCTGTTCATAGTGCCGCTTGCTTGGTGGTGTTGCAGACTCTAGACTCTCTACTCTCTTTCAGGTGTATATATACTGAGATCATATGACACTTAGATTGCACAGGTTTGACATTATTTAACTAATTATGTGACTTCTGAAGATAATTGGTTGCACCAGACCTTATTTAGAGGCTTCAAAGCAAAGGAAGTGAATACCTATGCACAAACCACTTTTCCGTTTGGAATATTTTTGACTTTTTTGAAACAAGTAATTTTTTCAATTTCGCTTCACATATTTGGACTATTTTGTGTATGTCCATTAAATGAAATCCCCTAAAAATAAATGTATATGACCAGTTCTATTGCCACAAAATAGGAAAAACGCCAATGGGGGCTTTTGCAAGGCACTGTATCTCTTCTGGGTCTTGGTCTCATACCTTCCCTCCCTCACTCCCAAATGCTCTTCTTCTGCAAACTAGCCCACCACCACCATCACTATCACTAACACTACTACCATAACCATCCCTATTACCACCACCACTACCACCACCACCACCACCACTACCACTAACACCCCCACCACCACTACAACCACCACTACCACTACCACTAACACCCCCACCACCACCATCACTATCACTAACACTACTACCATAACCATCCCTATTACCACCACCACTACCACCACCACCACCACCACTACCACTAACACCCCCACCACCACTACCACTAACACCCCCACCACCACCACTGACACCACTACCACCACCACCACTACCACCACCACTACCACTAACACCCCCACCACCACTAACACCCCCACCACCACCACCACTACCACCACTACCCCCACCACCACCACAACTAACACCACCACCACCACCACCACTAATACCACCACCACCACCACCACCACCACTACCACTAACACCCCCACCACCACTACCACTAACACCCCCACCACCAACCACCACTACCACCACTACCACCACCACCACTAATACCACCACCACCACCACCACCACTACCACTAACACACCCACCACCACTACCACTAACACCCCCACCACCACCACTGACACCACTACCACCACCACCACTACCACCACAACTACCACTAACACCCCCACCACCACTAACACCCCCACCACCACCACCACTACCACCACTACCCCCACCACCACCACCACTACCACCACTACCACCACCACCACTAACACCCCCACCACTACCACCACTACCACGACTACTAATACCACCACCACTAACACCACCACCACCACCACTACCACTAACACCCCCACCACCACCACTACCACCACTAACACCACCACCACCACCACCACCACCACTAATACCACCACCAGCACCACTACCACCACCACCACTACTACCACCACCACCACCACTAATACCACCACCACCACCATCACTACCACTACCACCACCACCACCACCACCACTAATACCACCACCACTACCACCACCACCACCATAACCACTACCAACACCAGTACCACCACCACTAATACCACCACCAACACCACTACTACCACAACCACCATTACTACCCACCACCACTATCACTACCACCACCACCACCATAACCACTATCACCACCAGTACCAACACCACCAATACCACTAACACCACTACCACCACACCACCCCCAACACCACCCCCACCACCACCACCACCACCACCACCACCACCACCACCACCACTACCACTAACACCCCCACCCA
>NW_027260478.1:0-8976 GCF_045791955.1 Oncorhynchus clarkii lewisi
TTGACTGAGACGGAGAGACGAGAGAATGCATGAGAGAGATAAAAAGCAGTTGCGTTGCGAGGATTCTCTACCTGGACCAACATTTTTGTTATTTTTCGGTTTTTAAACAACTAATTGACCGACGTCGGCTCAATTATTTGAATTCCATATAGTTAATTTTTTTCTTCTTCTGTGAGCTTGATGCTCAGTTTCTGTAGAGATAAATCAGATCAAGCACGAACTATGCAATGTAGTAGGGAGTTGTAGTTTCCAACAGGCCAATATTCTAGATAGTTTAGCACAGAAAATACGGCAATTAATTCCCATAATCCATTGCACGCCCACTTGCTTGTCCACTCTGTGTGGAGCAGATACGGAAACCTCATTGACTGAGACGGAGAGACGAGAGAATGCATGAGAGAGATAAAAAGCAGTTGCGTTGCGAGGATTCTCTACCTGGAAATACATGATCTAAGTGATTGACAGTTGGTGTTCAGCGGTCATAAAAGTAGGTCTTATTTACTTAGAAGAACTACTAAAATAGTGATTTTGTCAGACAGGATAAGCAGCAGCTTTATAGAGATGAGTTGATGACTTGGAATGAAATAATAAAGTCATCAAATAAATATTTTATATGAGAAAGTAAATGATGGTTGATAAGTCATAAACAGTAATGGACAGTCACTACCATGATGGGACTTTTATTCATTGTTTTATTATGTGTTGTTACAGCATTCAACACACATAATCCATAGTGCATTCAATGTCTAAAAAAAGTATTGAAATCCAAAACCGTGATTATTTTTTAAATATTTGAATGGAAACCAAACCAACCTCAAAAAGCACTAATTTCTCAGCACTATTGGAAACAGTTACGTCCCTCTATATTTGTTTTACTACAAAGCATGGAAATGTGTAATTTTCACATATGGTGATGCTGGAGATGAATATGAAGTTGTTAAATTTCCCTTTAAGAACATACCTCATGGCCCCCTTGGGCAGGTAGCTTCCACTGCCCAGACTGCCCTTAGTCAGGTAAATCTCCTTGAACTTAAGTTGTGATTCCTGTTCTTCTTCCTCTTCCTGCTCCATACAGTTGGAGGAAGGGTAGGGAGTCGGGATGCGAAAGCTATTGTAAGACTTTCGACTGCCTGGCCTCTTAGGTACACCAGCCTCAGTAAATCTCACGCGGGACTTGGTGTTAGTCTTATCGTCTAACAGACTGGTGAGTGACGCTGTGAGAGATCTCTGTGACAATGGAGAGGAGGCAGCATCTTGGATGCCCAGTAGTTCGTAAAGACCTGGGATGATGATCTGCATCAGCTTGTCCGATAAAAACTGGACAATCCTCAGACACAAGCCGGCAAGCTGTTGTTTTGTCAGCTGTATTCCAGAAACAGAAGAAATGTTTTAAAATGTTGCATAGTGCGTCTTTCAAAAGCTTATGAACAAGGTTAAACATTAGGCAGAGTTTTCATGGTAATCTGATTAAATTGTCAGTAACATGATCTTACCGGGTCATACATGCCCTCACGAATCCCCCTCCATTGCCTGAAAACAATATTGTTATAAATGTTGTCATATCAGGTTGCGTGGCAGAATTGTTTTTATTTAATTATTTGCCTGATCGTGAAGTTATACTTGCTTTGTGTCAGTTGTTTTGGCAAAATTGCAATGTGACAATTTTTCTAGCACTGAACATTTTTTTCCGATTGATCAGTTTCTAATTTGATCCTATTTCCTTGAAGGTGTGATAGTACCAAAGAAAACAGAATATACTTCTCAGTTAGGTTTTGAAGGAAGTCCATAAGTGTCAGATGTTCCACATTGTTGAGCTTCCCCTCTTCTGTGGTTTCCATCACTGAGGTTGCTCTGCTCCTGGTACAATTGCTCTGCTCCTGGTAGAAATGTAATTATATTGCAAATAATCAAACTTAATATACAACAAATATCATACTGAAATAATTATTAACTGTTAAAGAGTGGAGGAGCATTGGCAACGTTGGGCCAATTAAACAACTGCAACACAACAGAGATGGTTGTGGTACGTCAACATTGCCAATGATAGCATCACTATAACATTTTATTGGATTAATGTTGTAATATGAAATGACAAGGTCAACTTACCATCTCATTGACAGCTTCAGAGGTCAGGTGGTCATCCATCACACAGACAGGCAGGTCTAGAGACTGGGACAAGGCTCTATGGTCATAACCAGGAGAGAATGGAAACATCAGAGCAGTCCCAATGGCAGAATCTAACCACTGTCTTCATGTCAAAGACTCACTCACTCATTTGCTTTGTCAAACCTACACCTTAGAATGACTTTGATATTAAAAACCCAGGCTTTCCTAAAATGTTTACCTCAGCCAGTCTAGAACCCAGGTGTGTCTACAAAACACATGTACTCCTCCATAAGGTTCATGGCTTGCCTATTGTTTTATCCCAGTACAAGAGGGGCAACTGGATTCAGGATTAAACACAAGCAGTCTTTAAGGTATATCTTATTACAGTTTAGGCCTACCTTATTATTTTCTTCCATCTGGCAATATCATTTTAAGGAATGAAATCTGTTTTGTTGCTAGTATTATTAGTAACTGTAGAAAAATACAGCTGTAGAGTACAAGAATCAGCTACTTTCTGAAGGGCAGCCAAGCTCATAAGCAATTTAGAACCTACAGACAATTATGACAAAATTGGAACGCATGAATGTGTTACAAACGCCTTGTGGTCACGTGTTATTTTAGGGCGTGGCTCCGCATTCGTGACCGGTTCTCATATTTCTATTTCCCGGTATCCGTTAGTGCTGGAATTTGCCATTAATACTTTTCTCATGCCGAAACCGGATTAAAAACATACCGGTAGTTAAATGACAAAAATTATGATATTCGCAATGTCATTAAACAACAACAACAAAAAACATAAATAGCTACAACAATTTCGAAACATGATTTTGTCATCAGTTCAGTACCATTTGTTTGATTTTGTGGACCCACGACTAGACTTTATCCATGTTAGCTAGTTGCTAGCGACGCTAGTCAGCATAGGCTGCTACGTGATAAACAGTTCGCGTTAGCGAATTAGCTACCTAGCTAGCCAGCCTAACAAGCTGTCAAATCCAGTGGAAACCGATGCAACCCTGCTGCCAAATAAGGGCTAGCTCGATGACCCGTGGTAACAGTGAGGTCCCCATGAGTTTCAAGGCTTTAATAAGTGCTATCGTGCAGAAAAAGCGAATAAAATACTGGTTGATGAGCTAGCTAAATTAGCTAGCAAGACGGGTATGACCGTTAACAGCGTGCATGCACAAATGCATGACGACACATTGTATCTCAGTGAAGCAGGCATGCAGAACAAGATCGCCCAACCAAGCCAGATAGTAGAGGGGTACAACAACGCCGGGACACAGAGGCATAGCTCATACAATTATATTTTGTTCCAGTCAATGACAATACATGTTGAAAAATAAATACCTGCGTCAAATATATGGCATCGCATGCTAGTGCAAAGATAGCTTGCATGATTTTTTTTTTAAATCCGATGACCACTAGATGTCCTCGTATATCCACATTTAGATCAACTACTTGATTTTTCATCAGTACTGTGAATGACAAGCCCACTGAATCTAGTTTAATAATCTTTATACTCAGCAGGTAGAGGCCTAGGTACTTCAAATCAGTGCTTAATTTGAGCCGGATCATGCCAGAACAGGATCCGGCACCTTTCCGTTCTGGACTGTTTTGTTCCGGAACCTATTTGGCCGAATCAGGTACCTCTCGTGCCATGAAAAATAATTTTCACTTTTTGCTATGTAACAATTATAATACAAGTGATCAAAGTTAATTCGAGTTGCCTCTTCGTCAATTATCCTGCCCCCTCATCTCTCCAGAGTTGCACTTCATCATTTGTTTCCTTATAGAATCATAGCTGCATGAAGGGTTCTGGAGGAATTTTCTAAAGTTACGGAATTACTGCTGTCTCTTCAGAAATAAATTAAATCATTCAGAATAGCCTAATACGTCATGAGAAGCCCTATAATTTAGCTACAGAGGATCAATAGCTTCTTTTTTAAATAGCCTAGCTGCGGATTGTAGCCCAATAACAAAGAATAGCCTACAGTCGGGAACGCGAGGCAAATCTGTCAGTGAAAAAACAGCACGCAGACAAAACAGGCCTTTTGCAATATTTCAAATACAATCGAGGGAAAACACAGGTTGAAAAGCAATGACTCTTGCTGAAAAGATAAGACTATGCTGTAGACTACCAAAATATTTGATCAACTCCCAAACATTGTTTTACAAAACAGAGAGAGGGAGAGATAGGCTTTTGACACGAGCGCATCGACAATCTCCAGCGAGTGAGCTGCGCATCATTGGGTGAGTCAGTGAAACTGGAAAGCATTTTTAGGACTAATTTCCTCCTCATATTGTAGCCTACTATATGTTTCTCCACAAACCTAGGCCTATAGGCTATTGATGGATTCAAGACAAGGTCGTTTTTATTGATCTCAGATACTAAGTTTGTCAGTGTCAAAGTAGCTTGCCATTTCGATCATTTGTGCGGATTAAAAAAAGATAATGCCAAAGTCTCCAGTCATGTAAAAGGATGTAGAATTGCACGAAATGCGGTTTTAAAAAGGCCAACACTTTCCCGGACCCTAGGCTACTAAAAATGTTCCCCATGTGCGCACCTTCTATAAGTGGCTCTACCCAAATGTGATGATATGCGTTCAATGCTCTATTATAATAGGTGATCTTTTTTCTCATGAGTTCTGGTACCACAGAACCCCCCCTCTAGCACCCACTCTTTGTTCTGGCACCTCCCAATTTACAAATTAAGCTCTGCTTCAAATTTTAAATACTTTTTTGCCCCACTGTATAGTGTGGTGGTATGGTGATATATAGTATGTTGAGGTCACCCTGCTTGAGACTTAAAGTAATGTTGCCCTTGCTCAACCAAAACCATGGTTATGGTAGAGTGATTGGTTAGTAAGAACACTGCTTCGTGAGTGTGAAGTGTTGTTGTACAGAGGTCCCTGGGTACATGTCCAGAGCCGGACAGGGACAGAACTCACTCTGTTCCACAAAGTTCTGTGGAAGATTTGCTAACAGAGGAGAGTGGTTATGTATCTAAGTACAAATTTAACCATCAGAATAATGTTTATTTGTGTTCCTTACTCCTTACTTACACATCCCATCATTGACATAGTCAAAGCCAGACATTCTGTCTGTCTCTCCTTCTTGCTGGTTGACTAGAGTGGAAATCTATAGTATTGTATGGTTGACCTGGGATAGAGCTGAAATGTGGCCCGATGTAGTGTTGCCTTTGTACCAAACACCCTTACAGTCATAAACCTTTACCCCATGTAATCGCCTCGACCTCAGTCTGGTGTTCGCTAACAGTATCTGAAGAGTCTGTATACCCAGTGGTGTATAGTACAGTAGAGCACAGCCGAGTACAGCAGACTACAGTAGAGCACAGCAGAGTACAGCAGAGTACAGTAGAGCATAGCAGAGTACAGCAGAGTACAGTAGAGTACAGCAGAGTACAGCAGAGTACAGTAGAGCACAGCAGAGTACAGCAGAGTACAGTAGAGCACAGCAGAGTACAGCAGAGTACAGTAGAGCATAGCAGACTACAGTAAAGTACAGTAGAGCACAGCAGAGTACAGCAGAGTACAGTAGAGCACAGCAGAGTACAGTAGAGCATAGCAGAGTACAGCAGAGTACAGTAGAGCATAGCAGACTACAGTAAAGTACAGCAGACAGACTACAGTAGAGTACAGTAGAGCACAGCAGAGTACAGTAGAGTACAGCAGAGTACAGCAGAGTACAGCCGAGCACAGCAGGCCGTATAGTAGGAGAAGAAGAGGCCCTCTGGGTTCATTGAAATACATATTCATAATATTTCTGTTAACAATTTAATTTTCACCTAGATTAGTGTTCAATTTAATCTGCACCCAGATTAGTGTTCAATGTGATAGAACAAAACTCAGTACAGCACATTAATTAGAAAATGTTGTTACAAATTTGAGCCACGAGATGGTGGTAGATTATAAATTTAAATAGCATGGACCTTTGATTTGTCTCTGGATAGAAATTGCCCTTGGGCACAGATCAGTTTACTCTCACCAAATCCTAACCTTTACCATTAGCAGTAAAAACACAAACCAGACCTAAGATCAGTGCAAAGGAGCCACTTCATCTTACCCCTGTAATTATATGACTCCTAACTTATATACACTGAGTGTACCAAACATTAGAAACACCTTCCTAATATTGAGTTGCACCCCGCCTTTTGCCATCAGAACAGCCTCAATTCGTTGGGGCATGGACTCTACAAGGTGTTTGAAAGCGTTCCCCAGGGATGCTGGCCCATGTTGACTCCAATGCTTCCAACAGTTGTGCCAAGTTGGCTGGATGTTCTTTGGGTGGTGGACCATTCATGATACACACAGGAAACTGTTGAGTGTGAAAAACCCCAGCAGCATTGCAGTTCTTGACACAAACCGGTGCACCTGGCACCTACTACCCCGTTCAAAGGCACTTAAATATTTTGTCTTGCCCATTCACCCTCTGAATGGCACACATACACAATCTATGCCTCAATTGTCTCAAGGCTTAAAAATCCTTCTTTAACCTGTCCGCTCCCCTTCATCTACACTGAAGTGGATTTAACAAGTGACATCATTAAGGGATCATAGCTTTCACCTGGATTCACCTGGTCAGTCTTTGTCATGGAAAGAACAGGTGTTCATAATGTTTTGTTTACTCGGTGTATAAACACAACATAGGTATTTATGTAAAACAAGTTAATTTACTGTATGTCCATGGTCTTATACTTCAGCGGGAGCCGGTGGTGCGTGTGTTCAGTGCCGTGACGGGGGAGACCCTCTCAAATCAAAAAAATAAAATAAAATCAAATTTTATTTGTCACATACACATGGTTAGCAGATGTTAATGCGAGTGTAGCGAAATGCTTGTGCTTCTAGTTCCGACAATGCAGTAATAACCAACAAGTAATCTAACTAACAGTTCCAAAACTACTGTCTTGTACACAGTGTGAGGGGATAAAGAATATGTACATAAGGATATATGAATGAGTGATGGTACAGAGCAGCATAGGCAGATACAGTAGATTGTATCGAGTACAGTATATACATATGAGATGAGTATGTAAACAAAGTGGCATAGTTAAAGTGGCTAGTGATACATGTATTACATAAGGATACAGTCGATGATATAGAGTACAGTATATACGTATGCATATGAGATGAATAATGTAGGGTAAGTAACATTATATAAGGTAGCATTGTTTAAAGTGGCTAGTGATATATTTACATCATTTCCCATCAATTCCCATTATTAAAGTGGCTGGAGTTGAGTCAGTGTGTTGGCAGCAGCCACTCAATGTTAGTGGTGGCTGTTTAACAGTCTGATAGCCTTGAGATAGAAGCTGTTTTTCAGTCTCTCGGTCCCAGCTTTGATGCACCTGTACTGACCTCGCCTTCTGGATGATAGCGGGGTGAACAGGCAGTGGCTCGGGTGGTTGATGTCCTTGATGATCTTTATGGCCTTCCTGTGACATCGGGTGGTGTAGGTGTCCTGGAGGGCAGGTAGTTTGCCCCCGGTGATGCGTTGTGCAGACCTCACTACCCTCTGGAGAGCTTTACGGTTGAGGGCGGAGCAGTTGCCGTACCAGGCGGTGATACAGCCCGCCAGGATGCTCTCGATTGTGCATCTGTAGAAGTTTGTGAGTGCTTTTGGTGACAAGCCGAATTTCTTCAGCCTCCTGAGGTTGAAGAGGCGCTGCTGCGCCTTCTTCACAATGCTGTCTGTGTGAGTGGACCAATTCAGTTTGTCTGTGATGTGTATGCCGAGGAACTTAAAACTTGCTACCCTCTCTACTACTGTTCCATCGATGTGGATAGGGGGGTGTTCCCTCTGCTGTTTCCTGAAGTCCACAATCATCTCCTTAGTTTTGTTGACGTTGAGTGTGAGGTTATTTTCCTGACACCACACTCCGAGGGCCCTCACCTCCTCCCTGTAGGCCGTCTCGTCGTTGTTGGTAATCAAGCCTACCACTGTTGTGTCGTCCGCAAACTTGATGATTGAGTTGGAGGCGTGCGTGGCCACGCAGTCGTGGGTGAACAGGGAGTACAGGAGAGGGCTCAGAACGCACCCTTGTGGGGCCCCAGTGTTGAGGATCAGCGGGGAGGAGATGTTGTTGCCTACCCTCACCACCTGGGGGCGGCCCGTCAGGAAGTCCAGTACCCAGTTGCACAGGGCGGGGTCGAGACCCAGGGTCTCGAGCTTGATGACGAGCTTGGAGGGTACTATGGTGTTGAATGCCGAGCTGTAGTCAATGAACAGCATTCTCACATAGGTATTCCTCTTGTCCAGATGGGTTAGGGCAGTGTGCAGTGTGGTTGAGATTGCATCGTCTGTGGACCTATTTGGGCGGTAAGCAAATTGGAGTGGGTCTAGGGTGTCAGGTAGGGTGGAGGTGATATGGTCCTTGACTAGTCTCTCAAAGCACTTCATGATGACGGAAGTGAGTGCTACGGGGCGGTAGTCGTTTAGCTCAGTTACCTTAGCTTTCTTGGGAACAGGAACAATGGTGGCCCTCTTGAAGCATGTGGGAACAGCAGACTGGTATAGGGATTGATTGAATATGTCCGTAAACACACCGGCCAGCTGGTCTGCGCATGCTCTGAGGGCGCGGCTGGGGATGCCGTCTGGGCCTGCAGCCTTGCGAGGGTTAACACGTTTAAATGTCTTACTCACCTCGGCTGCAGTGAAGGAGAGACCGCAAGTTTTCGTTGCAGGCCGTGTCAGTGGCACTGTATTGTCCTCAAAGCGGGCAAAAAAGTTATTTAGTCTGCCTGGGAGCAGGACATCCTGGTCCGTGACTGGGCTGGATTTCTTCGTGTAGTCCGTGATTGACTGTAGACCCTGCCACATGCCTCTTGTGTCTGAGCCGTTGAATTGAGACTT
>NW_027260479.1:0-8975 GCF_045791955.1 Oncorhynchus clarkii lewisi
GGGTAGGCGGGACGCCAATAGCTAGGGAATAACATGGCCAATAGCTATGGAAAATGCAGAGTGCCAAATTCAAATAGATTCCTATGAAAATCTAACTTTCATTAAATTACACATGCAAGATAGCAAATTAAAGCTACACTCGTTGTGAATCCAGCCAACATGTCAGATTTCAAAAAGGCTTTTCGGCGAAAGCATAAGATGCTATTAACAATGAGAGAGTAGCATATTTCAACTCTGCAGGCGCGACACAAAACGCAGAAATAAAATATAAATCATGCCTTACCTTTGACGAGCTTCTTTTGTTGGCACTCCTATATGTCCCATAAACATCACAAATGGTCCTTTTGTTCGATTAATTCCATCGATATATATCCAAAATGTCCATTTATTTGGCGAGTTTGATCCAGAAAAACACTGCTTCCAACTTACGCAACGTCGCTATAAAATATCTCAAAAGTTACCTGTAAACTTTGCCAAAACATTTCAAACTGCTTTTGTAATCCAACTTTAGGTATTCCTAAACGTATATAATCGATCAAATTGAAGACGGGATGATCTGTGTTCAATACAGGAGCAAAACAAACTGACGCTACTTTTCTGGTTACGCGCCTCTTTTCAAAGGTACACATGAAGTGACTCTCGTTCTGAGCTATGGTACTTCTTCATTACACAAAGGAAAAACCTCAACAAATTTCTACAAACTGGTGACATCCAGTGGAAGCGGTAGGAACGGCAGAAAAGTTGATTAGAATTCTGGATTCCACATGAAAACGTATTGAAAAGACAGAGATCTCAAAAAAGAAAATCTGAATGATTTGTCCTCGGGGTTTCGCCTACTAAATAAGTTATGTTATACTCACAGACATGATTCAAAACAGTTTTAGAAACTTCAGAGTGTTTTCTATCCAATACTAATAATAATATGCATATATTAGGATCTGGGACAGAGTTGGAGGCAGTTCAGTTTGGGCACGCTATTTATCCAAAAGTGAAAATGCTGCCCCCATCCCAAAAAGGTTAACAAAGATGGGAGTGTTGAGTGATGACGCACAAAACCATGATACCAATAACCACGGGGTCAAAATAGCTATAAAGTATGTCGCCAGCGAAACGACTACCGCTACAATGAACCTGATCGCTACGTTCCTGCACCCAACCAACACAAAGTGTCAAGGCACAAGGGTAACAAAAGGTTCAATGACGACCGAAGCATAGACCAATACTCTCTAGAAGCTCTGCTAAGAGAAATACAAAAGCGCCAAAATTGTGAGAAAAAGATCAGTCAACATGACTAGGCATGGAATAGCCGGACAACATGTCCGCCAAAATTAACACCATTAGCGAGGATGTAAACAATAAAATTACTTCCCCACTCACTCCAGACCCTATCCAGGGCCTGCTGATAAAGACACAAGCACACAGGCTTTGACTATAAACTCTGATACAAATATTGCAATGCACAAAGTAAACATCGCAATAGCCAATTCCACACCAACTACGATGATTCGATCTGTTTTAACCATGAGCACAAATGACACGTCAACCTGTTGCGAACATTCACTCCACTTTGTGGAGAATATGACCACCAAATGCAACTGAGGACATATCTCAAAACAGTCCTGGAGGACCGCTTAACCTGTGAGGCGCTAATTGATTCAGGCTCGACAATGTCGCTCATCTCTCAAACATTGTCCAATGATCTCAAAACAGCTTTGAAAGCAGCTAAACGTTGGTTAAAAACGGACCGATGTCACACTGAACTTCTTCTTAGGGCTAGGGTTGAGCCTTTTATCAGAATTTCCGCCTGACTGACGTGCCCAAAGTATACTGCCTGTTACTCAGGCCCAGAAGCCAGCCAGGATATGCATATAATTGGTATAATTGGATAAAAAACACTGTGAAGTTTGTATAGATGTTAAAATAATGTATGAGACTATAACACAATTGATATGGTAGCAACCGGAATTATTTGTACAGTGGCTGTAGAATTTACTGTAGAATTTTGTAGTAACACCTCAAATCAAATCAAACTTTATTTGTCACAAACGCCGAATACAATAAGTGTAGACCTTACCGTGAAATGCTTACTTACAAGCCCTTAACAAACAGTGCAGTTGAAGAAGAGTTAAGAAATTATTTACTAAATAAACCAAAGTAAAACATAATAAGCAGAATGATTTTTCTTTAGATCCCATGCTATTTCAATGGAAAGCTATGGGTCCTATGCAATTCCAGCTCCCATATTGCAACTCCTATGGCTTTCACTAGATGTCAACAGTCTTTGTTCAACGATTCAGGCTTACTTCTTTCCATATGAAATATTATAGTTTATTTACATTTTCGGGTACCTGAGTATTAAATAGAAATGTCGTTTGACTTATTTTAACAAAGATTTGTGGTAGCTTTTTGGATTCCTTTGTCTGCATGTTGAAGGAGTGGATTACTGAAATTGATGGCGCCAACTAAACAGACTTTCTGGAATATAAAGAAGGATTTTATCTAACAAAACGACCATGCATGTTGTAGCTGGAACCCTTGGGATTGCAAACACAGGAAGAATTTCAAAAAGTAATGATTATTTAATTGCTATTTGTGATTTGTGATTTTATGAAGCCTGTGCTGGTTAAAAAATATGTTGATGTTGGGCGCTGTCCTCAAACAATTGCATGGTATGCTTTCGCTGTAAAGCCTATTGTAAATCAGACAATTCAGTTAGATTAACAATAATTTAACCTTTTAACATATATTAGATACTTGTATGTTCATAAATGTTTAATATTACAATTATTTATTTGAATTGCGTTCCCTCCAATTTCACCGGATGTTGTCGACATCCGAGAAAAAGGGAAAAAGTCGTTTCAACACCTCTTGGTGCAGAATCTGACTCAAGCAGATGTTACTATATCTCGTCACATTCAATCAGCAATCATGATTGACTATTCTTTTCATGATTTCTAGCCAGCAGTCTCCTGTGAGTGAGCAATTTCCCTACTACTTGCCGCTAAGATTAACTTATCTTGTCCTTCTGACACTTCTGCAAACACCAGGAAACAAAGCATCAATGTGCAGATGGACTCTGCTTCCGATGACACATTTTCAGCTTGAGAGGGACTGAAACCCCTTTCTATTGAACTAACAGTGTCAGTCCCGCCACTGACCCGATGACTCCCACTGGTGAGACACTGTGCAATATTGCAGACAGATATCCTCGTCTCAGGTACTGGAACGGTTGCCACATGTGGACGCTGTGGTGACCGGCAGGCCACGACAGCCGCTGTACATTTTGAAGAAGCACAAACACAAGGAGATTACAGCCAATCTAGTAACAGCGCGGATGCTGACAACTCGTACAAAGGGTCCAACCTTTTCTTTTTTGCCTCGGACACCAACACCAACTGCTGGGGTGCGGGGTCCTAACCACAAAGGGTGGGGGGAACACGTTGAGCCTCGTCGAGGCCAGTGGGGGGGTCAAGTCTATGTGCAACACTGTACGAGGCCGCCCGATAACGAAACAAATCAAGTTGTAAACTTCCCCAAGAGAACAAAGAGGAGAGGACAAGCCCCTTGACAGGGATAACCTTAGAATACATCTGAGATATGTACCACAGGTGTACCACATTGGTCGTAAAAGAAATCCAGTGGACTTTTCACCTCCAAAAACAAATGGTAACAATCATTCCTTATCGTGTGTAGTCTCAACTACAATGCATCTAGTAAAATGCTCTAATCATGTGTTCCGGTAGGATAACATTTTGGAATGAATTGGTAGAGTAGCTGGTTCTCTTGGGTACCAGTACCAATGCAGGCAATAGTCAGTCCAGCCACAATCAGTAAGAAGGTTAAAGACCTCACAAATTGAATTGCCATTGATATCAGCGACAGAGGAGGTAGTAGTCACTGTGATTGCAACACGTGGAAGGGAGTCTCCAAAACCGTCTTCTAATGGTTAACATACATGCTGCTAATAAATAGAACCCAGGAGGAACGTTATTAGAAGTCATGAACCATGTTCACACAGCGTACGACTGGCTAGTTCTTCCATTGGTAAACATAGCTATGAGATAGACTCCTTCATGCCTATCACCACTACAATGGTGTAACACAGGTCACCTTGGCATATGACTTGAGGTCGGCATGTCTTCTTGCTGACACATGGTCATTGACACAGAAATTATCTGATGAAGTCAGACTCGGTCTGAACAGGTTGCAGCCTACCAGGATACTTGGTTTTCTTTTCCTTGGCATGTGCGCTTGCGTAAGCATAAACGCACATGTACAATGGAACATTTAATAAGGATTTACAGTGGCTTGCGAAAGCATTCACCCCCCTTGGCATTTTTCCTATTTTGTTGCCTTTCAACCTGGAATCAAAATGTATTTTGGGGGGGTTTGTATCATTTGATTTACACAACATGCCTACCACTTTGAAGATGCAAAATATTGTTTTATTGTGAAACAAACAAGAAAGAAGAAAAGCAGAAAACTTGAGCATGCATAACTATTCAACTCCCCCCACCCCCAAAGTAAATAATTTGTAAGAGTAACCTTTTGCGAAAATTACAGCTGCAAGTCTCTTGGGGTATGTCTCTATAAGCTTAGCACATCTAGCCACTGGGATTTTTTCCCATTCTTCAAGGCAAAACTGCTCCAGCTCCTTAAAGTTGGATGGGTTCTGCTGGTGTACAGCAATATTTAAGTCTTAGCACAGATTCTCAATTGGATTGAGGTCTGGGCTTTGACTAGGCCATTCCAAGACATTTAAATGTTTCCCCTTAATCCACTCAAGTTTTGCTTTAGCAGTATGCTTAGGGTCATTGTCCTGCTGGAAGGTGAACCTCCGTCCCAGTCTCAAATCTCTGGAAGACTGAAACATCGTTTGGACTGGTAAGTTCTTATCATGCTAATGCCCTTGTTTGAAATTAATAATATAAAATATAATTTGTGATTTTTTGTTACATTTTAGAAGCAATATATAAACATGTAATGTCATGAAATGTGAGATGCGTGTGTCTGCCGCCCCACCCCAACCCACATGAAATAGCCTATTAAAAATAAAAAACATATGTTTTTTTTCATTGTTTTATCTAAACCAGATCTATTGTGTTATATTCTCCTACATTCAATTCACATGTACACAAACTTCAGAGTTCAACATAAGGTTGAATATATTATTATGACCTGCTAGATCTACTGTCTCTTTTATATTATGACATTTCAGCTAGATCTACTGTCTCTATTATATTATGACAGACCAGCTAGATCTACTGTCTTTATTATATTACAACAGACCAGCTGTATCTACTGTCTCCATTTAACTTTGGCCATTGATGTGGTCCTGCCCTCTCCTCAACAGCTTCATTTCATGTGGGTTGGGGTGGGGCGGCAGACACACGCATCTCACATTTCATGACATTACATGTTTATATATTACTTCTAAAATAAATAAAAAATCACAAATAATATTTTATATTATTAATTTCAAACAAGGGCATTAGCATGATAAGAACTTACCAGTCCAAAACGATGTCCTCTCCCGTTCAAAAAATATTCCTCCACAATCGCTAAATGAATCGTCCTACAACAATCTCAGTCTCACCTTCCCAATCAATTTATTCTAAAATTGTGTGTACATCTGTATATATAGACTTAGATTTAGCTTTCCCTGACTTAGTCGCCATAATGATTGATATATAAACAGTTGAATCTGCGCGTTTACCAAACAATGCAGTGCGTAATATGTGTTTCTCCTTCCGGTATAAATCTTCAATAGCGAATGACTCACTTTACGCTGGACCTTACTACATAAACATGGCGTATTGCCGTTTATCTACCCAGCTAGATTTCAAGACGATCAGTGGTCATTGGGTTAAGACAGTCAATCAACGAAACAGCGGGCAAATCATTGGTGCACAATGATGTCATGACTTGTCTTCAAATCGATTTCTTTCAGTCAATACCTCCCGCGAAATGGCCCATCAGGTTTGATTGTGTTACAAGCAAACCAGTTGATTGCAGTGAAACCAAACATGACTGGAAAAGTCACGTTCTGTGTGGTTTATTTACCTGGAATGTGTCGTCAAATGGAATGAGACGGAATTCACGACACAAGCGGTTCACAAAATGTTTCGTGTCAGGCTATAAAAACAAATTATCATTCATTGTGTAACAATGAGCATTGGAATTGCAAACAGACAAAGATCGTCAAAGGTAAACGATTTACTTTAATGCAGTTTGATTATGTTACGCCTGTGCTGGTTAATTTTTTTTTTATGGGGCTCTATGCTCAGATAATCGCATCCTTTCGCAGTAAATCCTTTTTTAAATCCAACACAGTTGGATTAGCAAGATTCTAAGATTTCGATACATGTGAGACACTTGTATTTTCATGAATGTTTAATATGACTATTTTTGTAGCGATCACCGTATGTTGTGGAATTTCAACCCGCTTGCGGGCTCCGTGCGCAGAGAGGTTAAAGGCACAGTCAACTTAGTGTATGTAAACTTCTGACCCACTGGAATTGATACAGTGAGTTATTGTAACGGATTTCCTCCTCTTCATCTGAGGAGGAGTAAGGATCGGACCAAAACGCAGCGTGGTAAGTGTCCATATTGATTTATTCAAAAACACAACTGAACTCTGGGACAAAATAATAAACGTGAAATATACAAAACCGAAACAGTACCGTGTGGCCCAAACACTCACACTGAAACAAACACCCACAAACCAAAAGTGAAACCCAGGCTACCTAAGTGTCACGGTCGTCCTCCTCTTCGTCTGAAGAGGAGAGGCGAGAAGGATCAGAGGACCAATATGCGGCGTGGTAAGTGTCCATGGTAAAATCTTTAATAAAGAAAGACTGAACACTATACAAAAGAGTAACGAAAACAATAAACCAAATTCGACCGTGAAGCTACAAAATGAGACCTGTGCTGACACAAGCCACTAACATAGACAATCACCCACAAACAAACAGTGCAACCCAGGCTACCTAAGTATGATTCTCAATCAGAGACAACCAATGACACCTGCCTCTGATTGAGAACCATACTAGGCCGAAAACATAGAAATGCCCCAAAACATAGAAAAACCAACATAGACTGCCCACCCAACTCACGCCCTGACCATAATAAATAAATACAAAACAAAGGAAATAAAGGTCAGAACGTGACAGTACCCCCCCCCAAAGGTGCGGACTCCGGCCGCAAAACCTTGACCTATAGGGGAGGGTCTGGGTGGGCGTCTGTCCGCGGTGGCGGCTCTGGCGCGGGACGCGGACCCCACTTCACCATTGTCTTAGTCCGCCTCCGTGGCTTTCTCACCATGACCACCCCTCTCAATGACCCCACTGGACAGAGGGGCTGCTCGGGACAGAGGGGCAGCTGCTCGGGACAGAGGGGCAGCTGCTCGGGACAGAGGGGCAGCTGCTCGGGACAGCTGCTCGGGACAGAGGGACAGCTGCTCGGGACAGAGGGGCTCCGGCAGCGGCGCCGGACAGGCGGGAGGCTCCGGCAGCGGCGCCGGACAGGCGGGAGGCTCCGGCAGCGGCGCCGGACAGGCGGGAGGCTCCGGCAGAGGCGCCGGACAGGCGGGAGGCTCCGGCAGAGGCGCTGGACAGGCGGGAGGCTCCGGCAGAGGCGCCGGACAGGCGGGAGGCTCCGGCAGCGGCGCCGGACAGGCGGGAGGCTCCGGCAGCGGCGCCGGACAGGCGGGAGGCTCCGGCAGCGGCGCCGGACAGGCGGGAGGCTCCGGCAGAGGCGCCGGACAGGCGGGAGGCTCCGGCAGCGGCGCCGGACAGGCGGGAGGCTCCGGCAGCGGCGCCGGACAGGCGGGAGGCTCCGGCAGCGGCGCCGGACAGGCGGGAGGCTCCGGCAGCGGCGCCGGACAGGCGGGAGGCTCCGGCAGCGGCGCCGGACAGGCGGGAGACTCCGGCAGAGGCGCCGGACAGGCGGGAGACTCCGGCAGAGGCGCCGGACAGGCGGGAGACTCCGGCAGAGGCGCCGGACAGGCGGGAGACTCCGGCAGAGGCGCCGGACAGGCGGGAGACTCCGGCAGAGGCGCCGGACAGACAGGACCAACTGCAGGGAGGAGACAGAGAGACAGCCTGGTGCGTGGGGCTGCCACAGGAACCACCAGGCTGGGGAGACCCTCAGGAGGCTTGGGGTTAAGAGGAGGCACCTGAAAGACCGGTCTGTGGGGGAGCACTGGAGCTCTGGTGCACATCCTTGGCACCACTTCCCCAGGCTGGACAACCACTCTAGCCCGGACCCTCCAGAGTGCAGGCACAGGTTGAACCGGGCTGTGGGTAAGCACGGGAGATCTAGTGCTTACTACACGCACCTCTCCCTTCGGCTCCATTCCCACATTCGCCCGGCACGAGCGGAGCGCGGGCAGAGGACGCACTGCACCCTCCCAGCGCCCCGGAGACACAGCACGCAGAGCCGGCGCAGGATACCCTGGACCAAAACTGCGTACCGGCGACCAGACCCGCTGAGCAGGCACCATACGCCCTGGCTCGATGCCCGCACTCGCATGACACTCTCGGGGGGCTGTCCTATAGCGCACCGGGCTATGGACACGTACTGGCGACACCGTGCGCTTAACCGCATAACACGGTGCCTGCCCAGTATCCCGCTGCTTATAAAAAGCACGAGGAGTGAGCGCAGGTCTGCTACCTGGCTTAGTTCCACCCCTCGTGTGCCCCCCCCCAAAAAAATTTGGGGCTGTCTCTCGTACCTGTCGCACTGCCGTGCTGCCTCCTCATATCGCCGCCGCTCAGCTTTCGCTGCCTCCAGTTCTGCTTTGGGGCGGCGATATTCCCCAGCCTGTGCCCAGGGTCCCTCTCCGTTCAGTATCTCCTCCCATGTCCAGGAGTCCTGTGATACCGGCCGCTGTTGTTGCTTCTGCTGCTGCTGCTGCTGTCGTCGCTGTTTTCTACCACGCCGCTTGGTCCTTGGTTGGTGGGTGATTCTGTCAC
>NW_027260480.1:0-8941 GCF_045791955.1 Oncorhynchus clarkii lewisi
CAAATGCATGCTTTTCAACCGTTCGCTGCCCGCACCCGCCCGCCCGACTAGCATCACCACTCTGGACGGTTCTGACCTAGAATATGTGGACAACTACAAATACCTAGGTGTCTGGCTAGACTGTAAACTCTCCTTCCAGACTCATATCAAACATCTCCAATCCAAAATCAAATCTAGAATCGGCTTTCTATTTCGCAACAAAGCCTCCTTCACTCACGCCGCCAAACTTACCCTAGTAAAACTGACTTAGAGCTGCATTCAAAAGCATGGGAAACAGCAACCTTAGACAATCGAAAATAAGCTAAACTTCAAAAAAGTGAATTACTATACATCACTCCGAGATGGTGTACCTTTTTTGTGCTTTGTTGTGTGGTGCTGTGCAATGAAAACAGTTGTTTCATGTCCTTTTTCTTCTTCTCCATATCACCCCATGCCACCTCGAACGTGTCCTATCACGATACCATAAAATGGTATCCACAAAATGCACAAATATTATTATATCTGAGCTTGAATAACGTTTGTGCTATAAAGATAAAGCAAGACTGAAGTCATTCAGCCAAAGTTGTTCTATCTCTGGCATGAACCACATTCAAATGAATGTAAAGCATTTTAAAATGTTACCAGATGTATTACCTTCACCAAGCGTTCTGCATTGGATGGGTCATAACCCAGTGACGTGACTACTTCTTTGAACTTTGGCCATTCAACAAGTTGCAGTTGATCATACATTTTTCTGAGTTGTGTTTCTCTGCAGGGGTTGGTGATGTCTTCAGACAAATCTCCTCTGCTTTCTATCTCAGGGGACAATTCACTTGCCATTCTAGATTAAGTTGAAGTAAGAAGATAAAATATTTAGGCTTCATGAAAGAGTCAACCTAAAAAACAATCTCATTTACCTATAGCACTTAACTGTCACTTTATATTAATGAATTAACAATTATCTATACAGTATATTCATTTCTTGAACATCCATTGACTCTTACAGCTGCTTCAAATTCTTAATTTTAAAAATGTAATACTGAATTCATGTGCAGTAGCTACAATGCCCTCTGAATATCCATGAATTAGGCTAATGTTCCAAATGGTTGTATAGTTCTGAATACTATACCTCTGTTTAAAGGAATCATGTTTCTTTCGTTCTGCTTCAAGATCAGATCTGTGATTGGAAAATGTGAAGAACATTTGATCAACGGTATGCAGTGGTTTTGTGGTCAACATGTCATTGACCTGCCATCCATCCAGGTAACCACATCATATTCAGTCTGTAGAGTGTAGGCTACTGTAAAACCCCAAACAGACAAGTTCTAAAGATTAGGGATGGGCAATTGAAAGATGTCTTGTTTGATTACTCTCATAAATTATTTTGAGTACTTCAGTTAAAGAGAAATAGTTTGCGGTATGCTGTCGGCTGACAAACAACTGAAAGTGAAACTTAACATATTTTCTTTGCACTTGACATACTCCACAAAGGATAATCACATTTTAAAAGTTTGAGTACTCGATTATTAGTCAAAATACAAACCTTAGATCCAGTATTCGAGCAAAAATACTCCCTTAGAACACAGAGCCTGCATCCCAAACAGCATAGTATTACCTATTTAGTACATTACTTTTGACCAGGTCCCATAGGGCTCTGGTCGACAGTAGTGCACTAGGGAATAGTGTGCCATTGGGTTGCACAATAGATACTGTAGATACAAAAGCGGTTAGTATTATTTAGTGCCAGAGTAGTATTTACCTCACTTTGTCAAGCTCTGTTTTGTAAAAGTTTTCCATCTCGGCAATACTGTGTTAAGAGCAAAGTCAACAATCATTATAAGTATTTGATGAGCACAATAAATACATTTGTGGTGTTTGACACACTAATACTTGGTTAACACTCCTCCGAGCAGTCTATTTGGCAAAACCTTATTAAAGCACATTTTGGCATGCAGGCAATTCCATGATAACAGAGTTACGCGGAGACTCAGATGTTTCAGCTAAAAATGTATTTCAAACAAAAAACAATGATTGCAAATATTTGTGCTGATTTGTGCTGTTTGTGCAGTCATTCTTTTACCAATCTTTGCATCTCCACTGTTCTTCAAGTAAATGTGTTTTTGTAAATCTTCTCAGTGGAAATTGTTAAAAGTAGTATTGTGCATAGAAGTGAATGGTTTGTTTAACTTTGCAATCATTGTTTTTTGTTTAATTAACATACTTTTTAAAATGAAAAATCTGAGTCAGTGTCACCGTGGAATTGCACTGAATGCCACCCATGCAGTGTGGTGAAGTCACAAAGTGGCTGTGGAGCTTCTACAGAGTAATGAAGTATACTGTAAATCCAGCCTAACAGCTGCGTTAACTTAATGCATTATGTAACATTCAATTATTTTTTTAAAGTTCAATGAATTTCCAGTATATCTCTCTACATTTTGCCAAGTATGGTGTGGATAAATTACATAATCTAAGTTCAATTTAATAAATGTTAATAACACCTTTGTTTATGCTCTCGGTCCTTCTCAATCTCCGTGTCTTTCTTCTCATACCAACGGCATGGAAGCATTCTACAAAAAGAGCACATTAAATATGTAGAATGAAGTAACATTTTACAAAAATGATTGAAAAAAGTACAGTGTGTCATACACCATTGTGTCCTCTACACCAACTATTATCCAAGCATAGTTCAGTTTCTACACGGAGTTGGTTTCAGGCTGGAATGGGCCTGAAAGTTTATGAATACACTTGGGCCTGGTCAGGTTTGGGCTTAGAAATAACATTATGACAAAGAAAATTCAGTGGACGAAGGACTCTGTATTTGGCAAATAATGTCATTAGTACATTTTTTGTATGATCAAAATTTCAAAAGTACAGGTATATAAAATATTAACCGATAGCAAATTATATGGGATCGTTGTGGAGGTATTCTTTTGCAGTGACTTTTTTAGTTGGAAACGCTGCCTGCACATTCTGAAATATTACTTGCTGACTTAATGTCTTACTGAGGTGTGTGGAGAATCCAGTATCTTTCCTTGTAGGCGGTACAAATCACATTATTGTGGAAGCACCGCCTCTAAGAGTATGAATGAGGCTGTTTGAGAAGGTTTGAATCCCTAAGCAACTTGCCTACACATAGTTTGAAGTACAACACCAACATAGCTACTATAGTAGGTCAAAGCTATGTGCTGGAAAACCTTGGTAGAGCATGGGTGGAATAGGCATTGTGGTGCTCATGTGAATTTCCTTTATTTTTTGGCTTCAGACCACTGCCTATTGTTTTTAATGTCCAAGATTTTTACACCGGAAGGTGATTATGCAACATTACACAAAATTATAATTCCACAATAAGGCCCGAGGGGGTGTGGTACAGTGCATTCGGAAAGAATTCAAACGCCTTGACTTTTTCCACTTTGTTGCGTTACAGCCTTATCCTAAAATTGATCAATCTACACACAATACCCCATAATGACAGGTTTTTAGACATGTTTTGAATTAAACAAAGTGTCAGAATACATAAGTATTCAGACCCTTTGGTATAAGACTCGAAATTGAGCTCAGGTGCATCCTGTTTCCATTGATCATCTCGCAGGTTTCTACATTTTGATTGGAGTCCACCTGTGGTAAATTCAGTTGATTGGACATGATTTGGAAAGGCTTAAATAGCTACATTAGGTTAAATAAATAATAATATTAAGAATTGCTCACACCCCTCTTTACAAGGTGCCACAGTTGACAGTGCATGTTAGAGCAAAAACCAAGCCACGAGGTCGAAGGAATTGTCCGTGGAGGTCGCTGACAGGATTGTGTCGAGGCACCGATCTGGGGAAGGGTACCAAAAAATGTCTGCAACATTGAAGGTCCCCAAGAACACAGTGACCTCCATCATTCTTAAATGGAAAAGTTTGGAACCACCAAGACTCTTCCTTCAGCTGGCCACACTGAGCAATCAAGGGAGAAGGGCCTTGGTGAGGGAGATGTTCCTCTGTAGAGAAACCTTCCAGAAGGACAACCATTTCTGCAGCACTTCACCAATCAGGCCTTTATTGTAGAGTGGCCAGACATAGCCACTCCTCAGTAAAAGGCAAATGGCAGCCCGCTTGGAGTTTGCCAAAAGGCACCGTAAGCACTCTGACATGAGAAACAAGATTCTCTGGTCTGATGAAACTAAGATTGAACTCTTTGGCCTGAATGCCAAGCATCACGTCGGAAGGAAACCTGGCACCATGGTGGTAGCAGCATCGTGCTGTGCCGCAGCGCAGGCCTGCTGAAGAGAGTGTCATCAGTCCGGTGCCATCTGTCCCGGCTCCACGCACTAGGCCTCCAGTGCGCCTCCCCAGCCGGTACGTCCTGTGCCGTCTCCCCGCACTCGCCCTGAAGAGCGTGTCATCAGTCCGGTGCCATCTGTGCCAGCTCCACGCACCAGGTCTCCAGTGCGCCTCCCCAGCCCGGTACGTCCTGTGCCAGCTCCCCGCACTCGCCCTGAAGAGAGTGTCATCAGTCCGGTGCCACCTGTGCCGGCTCCACGCACCAGGTCTCCAGTGCGCCTCCCCAGCCCGGTACGTCCAGTGCCAGCTCCCCGCACTCGCCTTGAAGAGCGTGTCATCAGTCCGGTGCCACCTGTGCCGGCTCCACGCACCAGGCCTCCAGTGCGCCTCCCCAGCCCGGTACGTCTTGTGCTGTCTCCCCGCACTCGCCTTGAAGAGCGTGTCATCAGTCCGGTACCACCTGTGCCGGCTCCACGCACCAAGCCTCCAGTGCGCCTCAGCCCGGTTCATCCTGTGCCGGCTCCCCGCACTCGCCCTGAAGAGCATGTCATCAGTCTGGTGCCATTTGTGCCAGCTCCACGCACCAGGTCTCCAATGCGCCTCCCCAGCCCGGTACGACCTGTTCCGGCTCCCCGCACTCGCTCCCAGGGCCAGAGCCTTCCTCTGCCCAGTCCAAGCACAGTGTTCAGCCCGGCTCCATGGCCGGATCCGTGGTTTGGGCGGGTGCTAAGACCCGCACCGGAGCCGCCACCGACGCTAGTCAACCTCCCCTAACCCTCCCCATTTTGGTTTCAGGTTTTGCGTCCGGAGTCCGCACCTTTAGAGTCGGGGTTCTCTATGGTGTTTTAGGTCAGGGGTGACTAGGGGGGGTATCTAGTATTTTGTATGTGTATGTTGATTGGTGAGTGTGGTTCCCAATTAGAGGCAGCTGTTTATCGTTGTCTCTAATTGGGGATCATATTTAAGTTGCCCATTGTTCCCAACTGTGTTGTGGGATATTGTTTTCAGTTAGTGCCTAAGTGCGCTCTGTACTGGACGTTCGTTTATTCTTTGTTGTTTTTGTTAAGTTTCACTTTGAAATAAACTATGTGGAACTATACGCACGTTGCGCCTTGGTCCGCTCCTTTCGACGATCGTGACACCGTCTTCTCACTCTCTCCGTCTTTCTTCGCACACGATGGACAGCTCGAACCCTTACTACAAAAAGAGGACAATAAATATTTAGAATGAAATATGCTATGGTAGATGTTTCATCTCATCACTTATCACTATACAGGTACAGTTTGTCATACACCATTGTGTCCTCTACACCAACTGTCATTATCCAAGTTCAGTGTTTATACTGAGTTGGTTTCAGGCTGGAACGGGCTTTGGGTTTAGCAATGATGTTATGACAAATAAATTGGGGGGGGGGGGGGGGGTCACAATGGCCGAAAGACTGTATTTGGCAAATAACGTCATTGGTTTATTTTTTGCATGATCAAAATCTCAAAAGTAGAGGTATATAAAATAAACAATAGCACATATGGGGTTGTTGTGGAGGTATTGGCTGAACGTTTTCATTCAACAATATTTTGCAGTGACTTTTTTAGTGGGAAACGCTGCTTGCACATTCTAACATATTACCTACCGACTTGAGAAAGAGAGGACCGTAGCCTTTGCAGATGTACAGTAGCCCACACTTGATGAACGGTCAATGAAAATTCTGCTGGCTGACAGATTGTATTTCTCCGTCTTATTGTGGTATGGCGCTGAGATTAAATATTGTTATACTTATGTACCGCACCCCATAGGCTACTAATAGTGGCTAGTATTTACTGACAAATTAAATAAAAGTTTATTGGTCGCTTACAAAGTTTTAGGTTATAGCGGGTGCAGCAAAATGCTTGGATTACTAGTTCCTAACAGTGCGGCAAAAATGTCAAAGTACACAAATAATAATCAAAAACTAGAAACAACAAAACAATCATAAAGGGCAATTTAATGATATATGGATGAATTGTGTTAAATTGTTTTGAAGACAGAGCAACGTTGGGAAAATATAGTTGGTATAATAAATATTCATCCATGTGGATTTTTTGCTCTGTTACAACCTGGAACTAAAATGGATTTAATAGGGATTTTATTCTCACTGATCTAGACAAATTTAAGCCTGCCCCCCCCCCCCCCCCCCTCTGACTACTAGTTATAAAATAGTAAGTCATAATTATGAGATAATCTTATCATTATGACTTACTAAGTCATAATTATGATATATAATAGGTCGTTGTTATGAGGTAGAAAGTCATAACTAGAAAAGTACATTTCCTGAAGGAAATATGGTGTGCTTGCTAGTATTTATGGTTGTGAAATACATTATTAAAGTGGTAGTGACTGCAGTAGCAATGATATTGAATGGTTGTAGTTAAATGTAGGTAGATGGAAAGATTGAATAATTGATTGCAGGAATAGGATAAGATAAGTTAGGAAAGCCTGAACATGTGAAAGTTGGATTGGTATCTCTAGCTTGAACGGTTTATGAGTTACTGATGGTGAGTTATTTTATGCTAATTTATACAGTTATAGTTGATCTAAGAATGTAAAATGAGGATAGCTTGAACATATAAAAGTTGGTTTGGTATTTCTAGCTTGAACGGTTTAAGAGTTACTGTTGATGAGTTACACTATATATACAAAAGTTTGTGGACACCCTTTTAAATTAATGGATTCGGCTATTCCAGCCACACCCATAGCTGACAGGTGTATAAAATCGATCACGCATCCGTGCAATGTCAATAGACAAACACTGGCAGTAGCATGGCCTTACTAAAGAGCTTAGTGACTTTCAACGTGGCACCGTCATAGGATGCAACCTTTCCAACAAGTCATATTTTTACCCTGCTAGAGCTACCTCGGTCAACTGTAAGTGTTGTTATTGTGAAGTGGAAACATCTAGGAGCAACAACGGTGGCCAAGAAAGTGGACAATGAGACCGTCGAGTGCTGAAGCATGTAGCTCATAAAAATTGTCTGTGCTCGGTTGCAACACTCACTACCGAGTTCCAAACTGCCTCTGGAAGCAACGGAGCAATTAGGACTTACAGGAGCAATTATGGTTAAGTGCCTTGTTTAATGGCATAGACAGATTTTTCATCTAGTCGGCTCGGGGATGCGAAGCAGCGACCTTTTGGTTACTGACCCAACGCTTTTAACCGCTAGGATACCTGCCGCCCTTCATGAAATGGGTTTCCATGGGCAAGCAGCCGCACACAAGCCTAAGATCACCATGCGCAATGCCAAGCATAGACTGGAGAGCTGTAAAACTCGCCGCAATTGGACTCTGGAGCAGTGGAAATGTGTTCTCTGGAGTGATGAATCACGCTTCACCATCTGGCAGTCCGACGGACAAATATAGTTTTGGTGGGTGCCAGGAGAATGCTACCTGCCAGCATGCATAGTGCCAACTGTAAACTCAGTTTTTCATGGTTCGGGATAGACCCCTTAGTTCCAGTGAAGGGATATCTTAACGTTACAGCCTACAATGACATTGTAGACGATTCTGTGGAGTTATTTTATGCACATTTTTATAGTTATAGTTCCTACAGATTTTAAAGAATTACCAATAAAAAGTTGCATAAAATAACTCACCAACCGTAACTGTTGAACAGTTCAAGCTAGAGACACCAAACCGACGTTCACATGTTCAGGTTATCTTAACTTCAAATTCTCTAAAGTCTGTATAACTACACTGAACAAAAATATAAACGCAGTGCTGTTGCCAGAGAATTGAATGTTCATTTCTCTACCATAAGCCGCCTCCAAAGTCATTTTAGAGAATTTGGCAGTATGTCCAACCAGTCTCACAACCACAGACCACGTGCACCCACGCCAGCCCAAGACCTCCACATCCGGCTTCTTCACCTGCGGGATTGTTTGAGACCAGCCACCTGAACAGCTGATGAAACTGTGTTTGCACAACCAAAGAATTTCTGCACCACTGTCAGAAACCGTCTCAGGGAAGCTCATCTGCGTGCTTGTCGTCCTCACCAGGGTCTTGACCTGACTGCAGTTTGGTGTCATAACCGACATCAGTGGTAAAATGTTCACCTCCAATGGCCACTGGCACGCTGGAGAAGTGTGCTCTTCACAGATGAATCCCGGTTTCAACTGTAGTGGGCAGATAGCAGACAGCGTATATGGTGTGTGGGTGAGCGGTTTGCGGATGTCAACGTTGTGAACAGAGTGCCCCATGGTGGCAGTGAGGTTATGGTATGGACAGGCATAACCTACGGACAATGAACACAATTGCATTTTATTGATGGCAATTTGAATGCTCGCGTCGAGGCAAGCAACACCGAAGCATGCATGAGAGCACCAGCTGTTTCAGACGACTGTGTGATCACGCTCTCTGTAGCCGATGTGAGCAGGACCTATAAACAGGTCAACATTCACAAGGCCGCAGGGCCATACGGATTACCAGGACATGTTCTCAGAGCATGCACAGACCAACTGGCAAGTGAATGTTGACCTTTTCAGACATTTTCAACCTCTCCCTGACCGAGTCTGTAATACCTACATGTTTCAAGCAGACCACCATTGTCCCTGTGCCCAAGAAAGTGAAGGTAACCTACCTAAATTACTATCGCCCTAAGCACTCACGTTGGAAGTCATGTAGTGCTTTGAAAGGCTGGTCATGGCTCACATCAACACCATCAGTGT
>NW_027260481.1:0-8938 GCF_045791955.1 Oncorhynchus clarkii lewisi
ATTGCTTCGGGGACTTGCTTACGTTCAGCCACAAGAGCATTAGTGAGGTCGGGCACTGATGTTGGGCGATTAGGCCTGGCTCGCTGTCAGCGTTCCAATTCATCCCAAAGGTGTTCGATGGGGTTGAGGTCAGGTCTCTCTCTGTTCAGGTGAGTCAAGTTCTTCCACACCGATCTCGACAAACCATTTCTGTATGGACCTCGCTTTGTGCATGGGGGAATTGTCAAGCTGAAACAGGACAGGGCCTTCCCCACACTGTTTCTGCTTCAGCGGGTAAGCACTAGAAAGCTGATGTCTCCTTCATGTCTGGAAAGCATAAATAAACATGAAGGAAGGAAATGAATATTATGTAATATGACTCTAATGACCAGAAGGAATGTATTGAATTAAGCTGCCTATTGTATATAAGCGGACTAAAATTATACTGTGACATTATTCATTGTCGGGTAAAGTCAGTGATATGAGATATGGTATGTTTATTGAGGCAAGTAGAAAATGGGAAGACAGGGGCTTAAAGTCAGACTTAAGAACATCCAACAGTTGTGCATCAGGCAAGTGCATTACCTAAGTCAGACTTAAGAACATCCAACAGTTTTGCATCAGGCAAGTGCATTACCTAAGTCAGACTTAAGAACATCCAACAGTTGTGCATCAGGCAAGTGCATTACCTAAGTCAGAATTTTATGTGGAAAGCCCACTGATAATCTTTCTTTCATGTTATTATAATCTTTGAAGTTTATTATTCAAAAAGTGATAGCATCATTGTTGACCGGACCTAAGGAGGATGGTAAAAGAGAAATGTTGTCTACCCTTTGTGAAAATAAATCACCCTACAGCATTTTCTTGTATATTATTCTGTGCTGAGACTAAATACTCATAGGCCATAAGGCTGCCTGTTAATCCGTCATCTCTGTACTCTTTTCTTCAAGTCATCCTGGCCAGGGACGGCACTGGGGTAGGCAGGTCAATGACTTGTCTATCTCAAATCAAAAAGATTAAAGAACCGGTGCTGCTGTAGGGGATCACACATCATTTCATTAGACTGAAATCAGACATAAAAAATGAACCGTGGTAAATATCTGAGTACTTCAAAATAATGTATCACTTGCCTTCTCATTTGATGTAACATTTCATGTGCACACTATCTGACAGACTCCCACAGCAGTGGGCTCTAAATGCTAATATAGGGTTACTAACTGTGTTACAGTAGTTAAGAACAGTAAATTACATAATCTAAATGACCCTAAAATCCTATTAGCCTTTTTCTTAACCTTTGTCTTTTCCTTTATATATTCAATGATGATGTAATTATGTCAAATAAAACAATATGTCTCACAGCAAATGACTATCACACTTCTGCTGATGCAGTGAACAGGATTTGTCTGAATTGTTATCAATAGATTCCCCAACTTTCTGAAAACCGTCCCTGTGATGATGTATGAATAAACAACAATGAAGCCCTTTCAATCTGATATTCCTATCAGGGTGGGATTATATTTGAAATTGAGATCAAATGGGAAGATTTGACATGAATCCTCCAATAGAGCAATACTGACAGGTTGAATTGAGCATCCCAAATGGCACCCTATTCCCTATATTGTGCACTACCTTTGACCAGGGTAAAGCACTATACAGGAATAGGGTGCATTTGGGACCACTTGTAACCACAGATAAGACAGTATGAGATATGCACAAATGTCCCAATAAGACAACCCAGTGAGTTATGAGAGACTCAATCAGTTGATAACAGTGCCACTGATGACAATTTGGAAACTTCCTGTCAGTGCCAGACAGACTTATTAATTGTAGTAGCAGGTCTTGCTGAACTCATTGTCAACAGCGAGAGAGAGAGAGAGAGAGAGAGAGAGAGAGAGAGAGAGAGAGAGAGAGAGAGAGAGAGAGAGAGAGAGAGAGAGAAATGAACAGCACAAAACCAAACCAAATTAAACTGGAAAGGGGAACTGATAAGGCTTTGAAATGTTTTAGAAAGGATTTTGCCTCAAAATTATTCTGAGCAGACAATCTTTCATTTCAGTCAGAGGTAGTCTTGACTGAATTCTATCTTAAAATGAGGGTTAAAGAAGACATAAGTGTGCCCCGTCCTAAATAGCAATACAACTATATAAAGTTGGGGTCAAGTTGGGGTAAGTAAGCATTTCACTGTAAGGTCTACTACACCTGTTGTATTCAGAGCATGTGAAAAATAACATTTTATTTTATCTGATGACAGCTGACATTGTGATGTGACCACTGTGCTAAAATATAAATACATAAATATCCTGTAGAAAAATAGATTGTATTTACAACCACTGGAAAATCATTCTGCACTGTGTGAATCTGCACTGTGTTTCCACAAGTTTCCTATGTATTTAAGTTTTGAGCTTTGGCTGCCTACTTCATTTCCTACATGCCTTTTGAGAGCCCTCATCCTAGAATCTTCACTATGAATCCCCCAGTGACCCTTACAACAGTTCTATTAAAAATGGATGTACTTTGTTTCAGACTACTTGATCGTTTTTAGACTTCTATGTCCTTAGAGGATTTAAGCATAACTTCATGCACACCCACCCCTTTATAATGTATAACTAATAAAGAATAACTGCCTCTGTAGCCAAAATGTCAAGGTTTGTCCAAATCATTTTGCTTTTTGAAAAACTGTCAAACATCAACCAATGTGTTATAGATTAGGCAATTAGTAAAAAAAATATATGTTTGTTCTCAGTACACCTGAATTGATTATAAACTAGTAAGGAACTCTACATGCTTGTTTACTCTCCTTACCCACCTTGCCAGAGGCTAATACACAAATCCATGCTGACATTTCCTCCTTATGTCCCACATTATTGTTTCCCCTGCTTAACAGACATCCTGCTAATTTTTTTTTTTTCCCGTTTCAAATATTTTTTATTAAACACACACAAGAATGGTGTATAAGGTATACAAGACAGGTATACAATTCTTATCTAAACATAAAAGAGCATAAAGGAACAACAAGACCCAGAGTCCTGGGTGCAGAACAAATAATACAAAACACGACATACAAAACAAGGACACGTAGAAAGAAAGAGGGAAGATGTCCCCCCTACCCCCCCCCCCTTATTCCCCCAACCCCCCCCCCCCCCCTCAACTGCTCGGGTGGCAGGGCCAGCACATGCTGCCCAAAGGTAGATTAGAATATTACAATTGAGAGTGCGTTAATAAGTACAAATTCACAGCGCCGACTCGTCCAAGTAGGAGAGGAAAGGCTGCCAGATTTGATCAAATGTTGATCATTTATTGTTCAGAATATATCTAATTCTTTCTAAGTGTACAGTGTTTGCCAATTCACTGAGCCATAATTTGGTAGAGGGCGCTTCCCTCCTCTTCCAAAACAACAAGATTAGTTTTTTTGCCGAGATGAGACCGTACGAGATTAGTTGTTTTTGGGGGTTGGTTAATCCGTTTAGGGACTCAGATACTCCCAGGATTATCAGAAGCGGGTCTGGATCTATTGAAGTCTCCAAAACTTCAGAGAGGATCCCAAAAATTCCACTCCAATAACCATGCAAGCTAGAGCATAGGGCAAAGCAGTGGAGTAGTGTACCCTGCGTAGCCTGACATTTATCACATGTAGGGGATGTCTCAGGAAATATCCTATGCAGTTTAGTTTTGGAATAGTGTAATCTGTGTAATACCTTGAATTGTATGAGACGATGTCTGGAATTAATGGAGCATGTGTGGATATACTCCAAGCTCTCTTCCCAGTCTGCCACCGAGATGTCAGTCCCTAGTTCTTCCTCCCATTTTGCCTTGATGGCATCAGTGGAAGGTGTGCTAACAGATTGAAAAACATCATATAGACGCGATATCAGTTTATCGGAGGTGGGGCATATTTTTATGCATCCGTCAAACATGGAAGGTTTAGCATTCCCAAATGTTGGGAGGTGTTTTCTAACGTAGTCTCTGATTTGTAGGTATCTGAAAAAATGACTTCTGGGAAGGTTATAAGTTTCCCTCAGCAACTCAAAGGAAGCAAAGGTCCCTTCTATGTATAAATCCCCTATGGTACTTATCCCCAACTCTCCCCATCGCTCAAAGGTGTTATCAAGGTTAGAAGGGGCAAAGGAGGGATTCCTGGCGACAGGGAGCATGAATGACATTGGTCTAAGCTCAAAGTGGACTTTAATTTGCTTCCAGATTCGAACTGTGCTATGTATAATAGGATTGTTACAATAAAGTGACATCTCCAGATTGACAGGCGACAAAATCACAGCGCCAATAGAGAAGGGGTGACACTCCTCACGCTCCATACTAAGCCAGCTGGATGCCGGAAGTACGTCATCCAGCAGAAACGTAACAATGCGGAGGTTAGCGGCCCAGTAATAAAATATAAAATTTGGGAGAGACAATCCTCCTTCCATCTTAGATTTACAGAGGTGTTTTTTACCTATCCTGTGTGTTTTATAATCCCAGATGAAAGGATTGATAATTGAGTCCAGTTGTTTATGAAAGGATTTAGGTATGAATACTGGGATGTTCTGATATAGGTAGAGCAGTTGTGGGAGGAAGACCATTTTAATGGCATTTATTCTTCCGAGCAGAGAAATTGGGAGAGTTCTCCAAAATAGTATGTTTGCTTTGAGTTTTTGTATCAGAGAGGGGAAATTATCTTTAAATAGTAAGGAGTATTGTTTGGTAACTACAATTCCTAGGTAGGTAAATTTTTCTGAAGATAACTTAAATGGGAGATGTTCTAGCCAGGAGGTATTTTGCGATCGTATGGGCATTAATTCACTCTTTCGTTCCAATTTATTCTGTATCCCGAGAAGGTACCAAACAAATTGATCACATCAAGAATAGCTGGGATACTAGCCTGGGGTTCTGTTACATAGAGGAGGATGTCATCTGCGTATAGGGAGATCTTATTTAGAGTATCTTTAGTATTATAGCCGTGTATTGCTGCATGAGATCTAATCGTCTGAGCGAGCGGTTCGATAATTAGGGCGAAGAGCATAGGCGACAGCGCACAACCCTGCCTTGTCCTCCTGTTGAGGTTAAATCGGGGCGACAATGATTGGTTAGTGAGTATTCTGGCACAGGGGTTCCTATATAAAAGCTGGATCCAATTTATGAACCTATCTCCAATATTAAATTTCTGTAGGACCTTGAATAGATAGGGCCACTCAACTTGGTCAAAGGCCTTTTCGGCGTCAAGAGATATGACGGCAAGGTCCACGTTGGGTAACCTCTGAGAATACATAATATTGAAGAGGCGCCTGAGATTGAAGAATGAGTTTCTGTTAGGGATAAAGCCGGTCTGATCCGAATGGACCAATTTGCCAATTAAAGTGCTAAGCCTGTTAGCCAGAGTTTTTGCTAAAATCTTTTGGTCTGTATTAAGGAGAGATATTGGTCTGTATGACCCTACCTCTTCTGGATCTTTACCCTTCTTATGTATAACTGTAATGAACGCTTCGTCCAAAGTAGAAGGGAGAGCTCCATCCTCATTGGCCTGAACCAACATTTTGTGCAGATAGGGAGAGAGCATGTTGCTGAATGTTTTATAGAATTCACCAGGGTATCCATCTGGGCCCGGGGTCTTGCCACTCTTTAGAGATTTAATTGTTTCTCGAATTTCATCAAGAGATATTTCCTTATTCAGGAAGTTAGAATCTTCCTGGTTCAGGGCAGGAAGATTACAGTCCTCCAAAAATGTTTGCATAATTAAGGGGTTAGGATCCGCTTTAGATGTATATAGAGTCTCATAAAACTGCCGGAATCTGTCATTGATGTCTTTGGGGGAAGAGAGTAATTCCCCAGATGCAGATTTAACCCTGTGAATCATTCGGTCACTCACATTTTTTCGAAGTTGTCTGGCGAGTAATTTGTGTGGTTTGTCACCAAACTCAAAATATTTTTGCTTGGCATAGAGAAAAGATTTAGCAATTTTAGCTGAGAGAATCTGATTATATTCTAATTTTAAAGAGGTCATTTTTTAATGTTTCTCCATAGATGGGTGGCTAGCATTCTCCCTATCCAGTAAGTGAATTTGTCCCTCCAGTTCTTCCAGTTTTCCTCTGTTTTGCCTACTCCTGGCAGCCTGAAAGGAGATGATACAGCCTCTCAGATAAGCCTTCAGTGTTTCCCACAATAATGCTGGGGAGGTCTCTGTGTTGTCGTTGGTATCAAAGAAAAATGTAATTTGGTCTTTAAGATATTCACAGAATGTTGGTTCTGTGAGGAGCTGAGGATTCAACCTCCAGACCCTCTCGTTTGGTACAATGTCACCCAATCTCAGGGAGAAGGTGAGTGGACTGTGGTCCGAGATTATAATATCATGATACCTCACATTACAGGTATAGGGGAGTAGTCTAGCATCCAACAAAAAGTAGTCAATTCGATTGTAAACCTTGTGAACATGAGAGTAAAAGGAGTATTCCCTACCCGTAGGGTTAGCGATCCTCCATATATCAAATAAGTTCGAATTTTTTATGTAGGTATTCAAGAATTCGCTTGAATAGGAGGTAGGGGTTCGCCGGGTAGAGGATCTATCCAAATATTGGTCTAGCACACAGTTAAGGTCCCCTCCAATGACCAGGTTAGTATGGGAGATATCTGGAATCAGGGCAAGGACTCTTTTGAAAAAAGAGGGGTTGTCAATGTTTGGCCCATAGATATTTAGTAGAGTTACTGAGGTAGAGTGGATTTCTCCTATTGCGATCACATACCGACCCTCTTTATCCGCAATAGTCGTTTTATGTAGAAAGGGAATTCCTTTCCGTACCAGAATCGCTGTGCCTCTCGTTTTGGCAGAGAAGTTAGAGTGATGCACTTGCCCCACCCACCTACACTTAAGTCTGCCATGAGAGTTATTCTTCAGATGGGTTTCTTGCAAAAATATAATATCAGACGAGAGTGCTTTCAAGTGGGCTAGGACCTTGCCCCTCTTAATTGGTTCGTTTAAACCCTTGACAATCCAGGAAGTGAATGTAAGCCCCGCCCTCCTCTCGTTTGTAGTTCCTATGGTGGCCTGCATACCATGTAACTTGATAAAAAGGTAAGAAAGCGCACCAAACCATCACGATCAGCATATGTAGCACCTACACCCGAGCAGTATCCAACCCACCCTTCCCGCCCTGCAAGCACCTTTACTTCCCACCCTGTTCCCCTAATTTCCCCAATACTTACCCCCCCCCCCCCCCCCCCCCCATCAACCCACATTTAACAGGCATGCACAAACAGGAGAGAAAAAAAAGGAAAAATAAAAATAATAAACACATTGTCTGGCCGATGCCAAAAAAGCACGGCGCGACCTCGAACAAGAGGTAAAACAGAAATAAAATCCCAACTATACGTTCACCTCTCACTATCCTAGAACTTCTACTAACATATGAACTGAGGAGGCTCCCGCGAGTTAAGTGTTCAGTTAACATCTAATAAACCTAAACAGAATAAGTTGCAACTTAAACATATTGCGCATTTAAGCGTCATCCTGGGTCAATCCCAGAGATAAGCAAGATATAGCCTCAAGATTATATTGCTAAGCACTGCCGGTCAAAAAATAAACCATCCGCAACCGACATAGTCAGCCGTACCTTTACATACTGTGGGTCAGGAGATCGGAACAAGGATTTGTTAAATTAAGCATTCCCCCCATAAACAAAATATGTTTAATAAAAATATATACATTATATATATATATATATATACACATATATACACATATACATACACACACATATACATACATATATACATACACATACATATACACACACATACATACATACACACATACACATACACATATACACACACACACAGATATACATATACACATACACACATATACATACACAAATATACACATATATATATATATATAGATATACATATAACATACCCACACAAAAAAATCATATATAAAAATATATATTTAAAGAATATGTATATACATCCATATGCACATATACACATACAAACATTCATACCCCAGAATAACAATCTACACTGATTTAAAATATACACATACATAATACTAAAATGCTAAGAGAAAATAGTAATAAAGTACAAATAGTAATTATATGTACGCACACCTAGACAGACATAAGCACTACAGAGGGCTGGTGGGACTCTAGTCGGGAGAGAGGCCCACGGCCGACAAAGGCAGAACGGAACAAAACATCAACCTGCTAACCAGGTGTCTGCCCCCTCCCAACCATCACCCCCAGTCCCCTGCAAGCAATAAATAAATGGTATGGTAGTAAGAATAATGTAAGGATTGTAAAATAAATAACGAAACAAAACAAAAGTGGCGGAATATAAGTATATCCGTCCGAAGGTGTCAGTGATCAAACCTGGAAGTAAAAAATATGCATCGCTGAGCACAGCCGGGATGAAAGTGAATGTAACGTTAATTGAGATCTCTGACCGCCATCCATTGGTCTGCTCAGCGTCTTACATGTTCGGTAGCCCTTGTTGAGCCCGTTTAATACGTTTTCACCCAATATGGTATAGTATGGATTCGAGTCCATGAGCAGACCCTAACACGCAATAACAAGGCACTCTAACCTGTACGGGGGATTGGTGTATATCCCCGGATAAACTTCTCTGCGTCCAAAACCGAGGAGAGACAAATCTTCTCACCGGAAGGCGGGGTAATTCTTAGCCTTGCAGGGAAGAGTAAGGCTGGGCGAAGATGGAGTTTGTAGAGTTTGGTCATGACATCTCTGTAGTCGGCGCGATGCTTTGCCACATCGGGCGCATAATCCTCATAGACACGGAATGGATGCCCTTTATGTGACAGGTTGCCCCTCATTCGAGCTTCACGCAGGATAAGATCCTTGGTCTTGAAACTGTGACAGCAGATGATTCTTGGGCAAGAGTAGTTTGCCCGGTCCAGGCACTGGGACAAGGGAGCGATGTGCGCGGTCCAGCTGGGGATCCGAATCCAAAACAT
>NW_027260482.1:0-8846 GCF_045791955.1 Oncorhynchus clarkii lewisi
TATTGTGTTATTACATTACCTGGAAACCTAATGAGAACATTTGGGGAATGTCCTGTGGTGGTTGTTTCAGATGTTGTGCACAACATTTTAGTGAATGTTAGGAAAACATCCCAATATTTCATTTAAAACATTTTCTGAAGAATGTTTGAATGTTTTGGGGATGTTATCATCTTAATCTTAGAGCAAAAAAAACGGAACTAGAACTTAAAGAGAATCTTAACTAATGTTCTGGGAATGTTCCCAGTTTCATGGGTTGTGTGCATTTCAAGTTTGTGACTTGTGTATGTGTACATGTACATGTACATGTGTATGTGTATGTGAACACGTGCATTACTAGCATATACATAAAATATAGGATTAAATAGAATATGTAGAGGAACTGATACCTCAGTCAGAAAGTTGGATATCCCTGCTTGGCATGATCCATAGTCCTCACCAAACTTCCGTTGGTGATCTGGAGAAAGAGTGGCAGATGCATTTTCATTTTGGCCAATAAAGCAAGCTTACTGTCAACAAGCTCTCAGACTCAGTGCAGGTTGCTTACAGGTGTGGCCTTGGAGTTAGACATGGCGAGAACAAAAACATTTGGATAATCGGCCTCGGTTATTGACTGATTTATGTGATTTATAACCCACATTTCCATTTTTCTGTTGCAAAACGTTTTGCTACGGTATGCATTAATGAATAAGAATCAGATATCCTGAAAATGCAAAACAGTGTACCTTTGTAGCATGGGATGAGTGGTTGAGACTGTTTGAGGTCAGCCTCGTATCTGTAACAGACACCATGAGGCAGCTTGTTCTGGTTTTCTTTCCTGGAATAGAACACGTTCTTCCAACGATGCCCACATGCCTGTGGAAGGAGAAGCAACACAGATGTTGTTGGAGGAAATGCAACTATTTGAGAGGAGGAATGTAACAACAATGGAATAGTCTACACACAAAATATGTACATTTGTGTTTATTCTAACAAGTGACATAATGAGGAGAGCACTGCGCAGCAGCTAGTTTACAAAATAACGTTAAATGACAACAGGGTATAGGCTAAACACAAAATATGTAAATGATGTGGGTCTTCAAAATAGGAACATCAGTGTAATATGGGATCATTTGATATGTCTGGTAGGGTTGCAAAGGATGCAAGTCTTGTTTCTTGTTTAAGACCAGGCACTACAGGCTGAAATAAAAATGTTGCATCTACCTATTCTGAGATTTTTTGGGCACTTTGGTCCATTAATATGAGTATTTTCAAAAAATAAACATAAAAAAAATAAAAAGCGTCATGAAAAAATACAGTACCAGTCAAAAGTTTGAACACATCTACTCATTCAAGGATTTTTCATAATGTTTTACTATTTTCTACATTGTAGAATAATAGTAAACACATCAACACCATGAAATAACACATATGTTATGTAGTAACCAAAAAAGTGTTAAACAAATCAAAATATATTTTAGATTTTAGATTCTTCAAAGTAGCCACCCTTTGCCTTGATGACATATTTGCACACACTTGGCATTCTCTCAACCAGTTTCACCTGGAATGCTTTTCCAACAGTCTTGAAGGAGTTCCCACATATGCTGAGCACTTGTTGGCTGCATTTCCTTCACTCTGCGGTCCAGCTCATCCCAAATCATCTCAATTGGGTTGAGATCGGCTGATTGTGGAAGCCAGGTCATCTGATGCAGCACTACATCACTCTCCTTCTTGGTCAAATAGCCCTTACACAGCCTGGAGGTGTGTTGGGTCATTGTCCTGTTTAAAAACAAATGATAGTCCCACTAAGCACAAACCAGATGGAATCGCTGCAGAATGCTGTGGTAGTCATGCTGGATAAGTATGCCTTGAATTCTAAATACATCACTGACAGTGTCACCACACCATCACACTTCCTCCTCCATGCTTCATGGTGGGAACCACATATGCAGAGATCATCCATTCACCAACTCTGCATCTCACAAAGACACAGCGGTTGGAAGCAAAAATCTCACATTTGGACTCATCAGACCAAAGGACAGATTTCCACCGGTCTCATGTCCATTGCTCGTGTTTCTTGGTTCAAGCAAGTGTCTTCTTATAATTGGTGTCCTTTAGTAGTGGTTTCTTTAAACCAATCGACCATGCACACAGTCTCCTACGAACAGTTGATGTTGAGATGTGTCTGTTACTTGAACTCTGTGAAGCATTTACTCGTGCTACAATTTCTGAGGCTGATAACTCCAATGAACTCTGTAGCATAGGTAAGACAGGCGGTCCTCATGAGAGCCTGTTTCATCATAGCGCTTGATATTTTTTGTGACTGCACTTGAAGAAAATGTCAAAGTAATAATGGACTATCTATTCTCTTATTTTTTTTGAGCTGTTCTTGCCATAATATGGACTTGGTTTTTTACCAAATAGGGCTGTGTTCTGTATACCACCCCTACCTTGTCACAACACAACTAATTGGCTCAAACGTATTAAGAAGGAAAGAAATTCCACAAATTAACTTTCAATAATGCACATCTGTTAATTGAAATGCATTCCAGGTGACTACCTCATGAAGCCGGTTGAGAGAATGCCAAGAGCGTGCAAAGCTGTCCTCAAGGCAAATGGTAGCCACTTTGAATCTCAAATATAAAATATATGTTGATTTGTTTAACACTTTTTTGGTGTTAAATGTGTTGTTTCAAAGTTTTGATGTCTTCACTATTATTCTTCAATGTAGAAAATAGAAAACTTAAGAAAAACCCTGGAATGAGTAGGTGTGTCCAAACTATTGACTGGTACTATATATTTTCTTTAGTTTATCATACTGCTGTCATCAACATTTTAATGAATTTGAACCACTTTAAAATGGACATACATCAATCATTTCAAAGCTGACTACATTGAATTGCACTAAAAGCCCATTTCATAGAGATTGTTACAAACTGGCCTATACTTAATCATTTACTTTGAAGAGATGGTGATTGGGTCTAAATAGGCGTTTGCTGTTTGGCGTTAGTCTTCAACTGCCATTTCCCGAAAGTCAGATTCTTCTTACAAGCCAACAAAAAATGTTCAGCTTCAGAAGCATCTGCATTCATCAAATTGTGTTTGGTTATCCTTAGACATATTCTCCAGACTTGCTCAGAGGGAATTGTTGATATGTTGTACATTTTTGTATCCTAGATACATGTTGGTTTTTTAACCGCAATATGCAAATATGTGCATATTTAGATGTTGCCTCAATTGCATTATTTAATAAAATATTTAATCAATGTTTTAATACAAAAAAAGTATTATATTTGTGCCTACATTCAACTGGCAAAAGTTGATTGTGATATGATTAAGGGAAATAAAATACCCAATGAGGGTGTGGTGCCTGGCCTTAAACAAAGTTCACCAATACAAGATGTACCCATCTCATTATTTGATTTCGGTCTCGGAATGGGCACAAACACTGTGTATCACTGGAATTTACACCAATACTGACCATCTGAGAAGGGATTGTAACATTTGTTTACCCCTACTGGGACTAATCTACATAGCCAATACATGACCATCACTGTAAAGAACTTTATGACACCTGCTGATATAAAAAAGGGCTTTATAAATACATTTGATTGATTTATTGATTGACTTAACATACCAATACATGGCCATCACGAGGCTGTCTGGACAGGCTGACTCCGAGCCACTGGTTGTCACTCTCAGAGAAGCATGTCTTCCCACAACTGTCCACACCTGTAGTACACACACACACACATGCAAGCACACACACCAACGAGTGAGAGAGAGAACGTGAATTGAGAGGTGGCAATGACCTTTAACAATGCCTTATAAACCCTTCGAAAACAATCTGTGGGGCATCCATGTTAAGCATGAAGTGGTTCTAGTTATTTGACCAGCGTGCTTTCATATAATCCAATGGAAATGGGTCAATGTCAGTGCACAAATCCCCAAAACCACCTTGGTCAAATAACTTGGAAGCAACACAGATTTTTTTCTTGGTAAAGTCGATATTACAAACCTGTTGATATTTGTTGACATTCTCTCTTGTCCGAGATGCTGCACTTATAAATTGCTCCTGGTTTTTTTACGGCTGGGTAGGAAGATGAATTCGCAACTGGAGCTCCGACTAATAACCTATAACAGGCAATATGGAAATTAATACCCCTAACGTTACAGTTTTATACACATCAATACCCCAGCTGTGGGATATCGAACAAACAAATCCTTCACACTGAAAAACAAAAAAAGGCAACATGGATACTCGTAATGTGCAGTTTCTGGTGTTTTGTTGTGTCAAAGGGTACTTGTGTTTATAGAATCCCTAATTAACAGTTTTCACACATTTTGGAGCTGAATACCCATTTTGTTCATTCTTTAACAACTAATAGCCTAAATGTGTGTAGCCTATTCAGCTATGTTGTTCTACAGTATGAATAGAGGTTTTAAAAAAAGCCTACCACAATGTTTGATTCACTTACCATGTGTTTTTCTGGTTCTTGTGTAACAATACAGAATATCCAAATAAAGATCCATTTGGTCCACTGAAACTAATGGGGTGGTCTACATCCAAATTGTAACACTCGGTGAGATTACAGCACCAGAAGTACGCGAGAAGAAAGCTCCAACAGCAAGAAAGATTGCCCGGCGTTTTTCGCTCCATTTTTGTAAAACAAATACCAACTTTTACAACACGAAGAGATTACAAGTGAAGGCAGATGAAAACAAAATAAAATAAAAACGTAGTTTATTCAAATCCACGGAAACAGAGAAAAGTCGTACATCCCAATACCAACTTTAGAATTGTATTTGGATAGAGTTGAATAGAGACTGGGCGCGCTCAACTCCTGTTGCGCTTCTTCATGCGTCGGTCGTTCTGCCTGTGCGCAACCTCACATCGTTAGGCTCATGACTAAATTCCGTCACGTGAAACTTCACAAAGTGAGTTAAACCTCTGGCGGATGGCTTGCATGCTGCTCCCCAAATTCATCAAACATAGAGCCCAACCCCCCAACCCACCCTGAAACCTTCTATCCACACCATTAAAACTGAGAGAGATATGTATCCCCTGGATCCTGTGCACGTGAGGAATACATTTTCATTTGAATAAAAGCCACACACATACAGTTCCTTCAGAAAGTACTGTATTCATCCACACCTTGACTTATTCCACATTTTGTTGTGTTACAGCCTGAACCAGGTTTGCCTCTAGGATTTTGCCTGTGCTCAGCTCCGTTCTGTTTCTTTTTTTTATCGTAAAAGCTCCCCAGTCTTTAACTGTAACGGTTTTCTTCGTGAGAAGGAGAGTCGGACCAAAATGCAGCGTGTAGATTGCGATCCATGTTTTAATGAACAAACGTAAAACACGAATCAATGCAAACGCTACAAAATAAAGAACGTGATGAACGTAACGAAAACCTAAAACAGCCTATCTGGTGAAAAACACATAGACAGGAACAATCACCCACAAACACACAGTGAAACCCAGGCTACCTAAATATGGTTCCCAATCAGAGACAATGACGAACACCTGCCTCTGACTGAGAACCATATCAGGCTGAACATAGAAATAGACAAACAAGACATGAAACATAGAATACCCACTCAGATCACACCCTGACCAATCAAAACATAGAAAATACAAAGTAAACTATGGTCAGGGCGTGACAGTACCCCCCCCCCAAGGTGCGGACTCCGGCCGCAAAACCTGAACCTATAGGGGAGGGTCTGGGTGGGCATCTGTCCGCGGTGGCGGCTCTGGCGCTGGACGTGGACCCCACTCCATGACAGTTTTAATCCCCCTCCTAAACGTCCCTAAATAGGTTACCCACCACAATGATAACATGGGACAGAGGGACAGCTCGGGACAGAGGTAACTCGGGACAGATAGGTAGCTCAGCACTGAGAGGAAGCTCAGCACTGAGAAGAAGCTCAGCACTGAGAGGAAGCCCAGGCAGGTAGTAGAAACTACCAGAACCTGGCTGGCTGGCGGTTTCAGCAGATCCTGGTCGACTAGCAGATCTGGGAGAATCTGGTCGACTGGCGGATCTGGGAGAATCTGGTCGACTGGCGGATCTGGGAGAATCTGGTCGACTGGCGGATCTGGGAGAATCTGGTCGACTGGCGGATCTGGGAGAATCTGGTCGACTGGCGGATCTGGGAGAATCTGGTCGACTGGCGGATCTGGGAGAATCTGGTCGACTGGCGGATCTGGGAGAATCTGGTCGACTGGCGGATCTGGGAGAATCTGGTCGACTGGCGGATCTGGGAGAATCTGGTCGACTGGCGGATCTGGGAGAATCTGGTCGACTGGCGGATCTAGGAGAATCTGGTCGACTGGCGGATCTGGGAGAATCTGGTCGACTGGCGGATCTGGGAGAATCTGGTCGACTGGCAGATCTGGGAGAATCTGGACGACTGGCAGATCTGAGAGAGTCTGGACGACTGGCAGATCTGGAAGAGTCTGGACGACTGGCAGATCTGGAAGAGTCTGGTCGACTGGCAGATCTGGAAGAGTCTGGTCGACTGGCAGATCTGGAAGAGTCTGGTCGACTGGCAGATCTGGAAGAGTCTGGACGACTGGCAGATCTGGAAGAGTCTGGACGACTGGCAGATCTGGAAGAGTCTGGACGACTGGCAGATCTGGAAGAGTCTGGACGACTGGCAGATCTGGAAGAGTCTGGACGACTGGCAGATCTGGAAGAGTCTGGACGACTGGCAGATCTGGAAGAGTCTGGACGACTGGCAGATCTGGAAGAGTCTGGTCGACTGGCAGCTCTGTCTGCTCCATGCTGACTGGCTGCTCCATGCTGACTGGCAGCTCTGGCTGCTCCATGCTGACTGGCTGCTCCATGCTGACTGGCTGCTCTGGCTGCTCCATGCTGACTGGCTGCTCTGGCTGCTCCATGCTGACTGGCTGCTCCATGCTGACTGGCTGCTCCATGCTGACTGGCTGCTCCATGCTGACTGGCGGCCCTGGCTGCTCCATGCTGACTGGCGGCCCTGGCTGCTCCATGCTGACTGGCGGCCCTGGCTGCTCCATGCTGACTGGCAGCTCTGGCGGCTCCTTGCAGACTGGCAGCTCTGGCGGCTCCTTGCAGACTGGCAGCTCTGGCGGCTCCTTGCAGACTGGCAGCTCTGGCGGCTCCTTGCAGACTGGCAGCTCTGGCGGCTCCTTGCAGACTGGCAGCTCTGGCGGCTCCTTGCAGACTGGCAGCTTTGGCGGCTCCTTGCAGACTGGCAGCTTTGGCGGCATCCTGCAGACAGGCAGCTCTGGCGGCTCCTTGCAGACTGGCAGCTCCATGCAGACTGGCAGCTCTATGCAGACTGGCAGCTCCATGCAGACTGGCAGCTCCTTGCAGACTGGCAGCTCCTTGCTAACTGGCAGCTCTATGCTAACTGGCAGCTCTATGCTAACTGGCAGTTCTGAACAGGCGGGAGACTCCGGCAGCGCTGAAGAGAAGGAAAGCTCTGACAGCGCTAAACAGGCGGGAGACTCCGACAGCGCTGAAGAGGAGGGAGGCTCTGGCAGCGCTGGACAGGCGAGGCGCACTGTAGGCCTGATGCGTGGTGCTGGCACTGGTGGTACTGGGCCGAGGACACGCACAGGAAGCCTGGTGCGGGGAGCTGCTACCGGAGGGCTGGGGTGTGGAGGTGGTACTGGAAAAACCGGACCGTGCAGGCGCACTGGAGCTCTTGAGCACCGAGCCTGCCCAACCTTACCTGGTTGAATGCTCACGGTCGCTCTGCCAGTGCGGCGAGGTGGAATAGCCCGCACTGGGCTATGCAGGCGAACCGGAGACACCAAGCGCAAGGCTGGTGCCATGTAAGCCGGCCCAAGGAGACGCACTGGGGACCAGCTGCGTAGAGCCGGCTTCATGGCATTAGGCTCGACGCTCAATCTAGCCCGGCAGACACGCGGAGCTGGAATATACCGCACCGGGCTATGCACCCGCACTGGAGACACCGTGCGCACCACTGCATAACACGGTGCCTGTCCGGTCTCTCTAGCCCCCCGGTAAGCACAGGGAGTCTGCTCAGGTCTCCTACCTGGCATAGCCATACTCCCTGTTAGCCCCCCCCCAAGAAATTTTTGGGGCTGCCTCTCAGGCTTCCATCCGCGTCGCCTTGCTGCCTTCTCATACCAGCGCCTCTCTGCTTTCACCGCCTCCATTCTACGGTAACCCTCCTCGCACTGCTCCAGCGAATCCCAGGCGGGCTCCGGCACTCTCCCTGGGTCGGCCGCCCACCTGTCGATCTCCTCCCAAGTAGTATACTCCATACTGTACTCCTCCTTGGGCTGTTCCTGTTGTTTCTTCTCCCGCTGCACCTTAGTGCGGCTACACTCCCCTGGTTGAGCCCAGGGTCCTCTCCCGTCGAGGATTTCCTCCCATGTCCAGAAATCCTTATTGCGCTTCTCCTCGCGCTGCTCCTGCCTGTTGACACGCTGCTTGGTCCGTTGGCGGTGGGTGATTCTGTAACGGTTTTCTTCGTGAGAAGGAGAGTCGGACCAAAATGCAGCGTGTAGATTGCGATCCATGTTTTAATGAACAAACGTAAAACACGAATCAATGCAAACGCTACAAAATAAAGAACGTGATGAACGTAACGAAAACCTAAAACAGCCTATCTGGTGAAAAACACATAGACAGGAACAATCACCCACAAACACACAGTGAAACCCAGGCTACCTAAATATGGTTCCCAATCAGAGACAATGACGAACACCTGCCTCTGACTGAGAACCATATCAGGCTGAACATAGAAATAGACAAACAAGACATGAAACATAGAATACCCACTCAGATCACACCCTGACCAATCAAAACATAGAAAATACAAAGTAAACTATGGTCAGGGCGTGACATTAACGA
>NW_027260483.1:0-8838 GCF_045791955.1 Oncorhynchus clarkii lewisi
CCTGTTGGATCTCTGGGGGCGCTATTTCATTTTTGGATAAAAAACGTTCCCGTTTTAAGCGCGATATTTTGTCACGAAAAGATGCTCGACTATGCATATTCTTGACCGTTTTGGAAAGAAAACACTCTGAAGTTTCAGAATCTGCAAAGATTTTGTCTGTAAGTGCCCCAGAACTCATTCTACAGGCGAAACCAAGATGATGCATCACCCAGGAATTAGCAGAATTTCTGAAGCTCTGTTTTCCATTGTCTCCTTATATGGCTGTGATTGCGCAAGGAATGAGCCTACACTTTCTGTCGTTCGCCCAAGGTCTTAGCAGCATTGTGACGTATTTGTAGGCATATCATTGGAAGATTGACCATAAGAGACTACATTTTCCAAGTGTCCGCCTGGTGTCCTGCGTCGAATTCGGTGCGCAATTGCCAGCTGCTTCCACTTTACCATTTGATTCAGGGGAGAAAGCATGTGTCCAAGAACGATGTATCAATGAAGAGATATGTGAAAAACACCTTGATGATTGATTCTAAACAGCGTTTGCCATGTTTTCAGTCGATATTATGGAGTTAATTTGGAAAAAAGTTCGCGTTTTGAGGACTGAATTTTCGGTTTTTTTTTGGTAGCCAAATGTGATGTATAAAACGGAGCTATTTCTAATACACAAAGAATCTTTTTGGAAAAACTGAGCATCTGCTATCCAACTGAGAGTATCCTCATTGAAAACATCAGAAGTTCTTCAAAGGTAAATGATTTTATTTGAAGGCTTTTATGTTTTTGTTGAAATGTTGCGTGCTGGATGCTAACGCTAATGCTAACGCTAAATCCTTTGTTTGCTAGCTACTGTTACACAAATTATTGTTTTCCTATGGTTGAGAAGCATATTTTGAAAATCTGAGATGACAGTTTTGTTTACAAAAGGCTAAGCTTGCGAGATGGCATATTTATTTCATTTCATTTGCGATTTTCATGAATAGTTAACGTTGCGTTATGGTAATGAGCTTGATATTCACAGCTGTGTGGAGAATCAAAATATTCCATACGGAACTTACGGTACAGCTGTTTTTGTAACTGCATTACCACGTGTTTTTCAACCTTCCCAAACAACGGTCGTTTTGACCACTTTCGGAGCATTTTTGAGGAAAAAAGTTCTGCAAGCTAAAATCTTCCCCTGCTTCTCTGCTCTTCATAGAAAAGGGTGGATTTCAAATCGGGGCTACCAATCTGTAACTATAGCCGTTTTCGTAACCCATCGCCTCACTTTCAAGTGTCTGTAAATCATGCCAGCAGCAAGGCAATTTATTACTTTCCCAAACAACTATCGTTTTGACCACTAAACAAACAGTTACACAAACATAGTTAGGCATAAAATCTTCCTCTACTCCTCTGCTTCTCAAGAGTGGAAACACTTTTAAAATTGGGTCTACCGTTCTCGAGGGAGAGCGATTTAAGAAACCCCTCACCTGCTCTTCACTAACAGCTCTCTGTGTCAATTCTGATATTCCAAAACGGAACCGTTGGCTAGGATACTCGCAGACGCTGCAGGGCCAAAATCATGAGGAGACACTCCTCCTACACCGTTTAAGCTAGAAATGCCGTTCCAATATCAACAAATTCGCAACGGTCTCGATCAAGTTGTTTGTATAGAATTTTTGATATCTGTTATACTGTTTCCGTTTTTCACTTTCTTGTCCTCTTTATGTCCTCCTTCCGCTTTCATTGGATCTCTCAAGAAACTCAAGTGCCCCATTGTGACATCCTCACATCCAAGTGACATTATTTGTAAGTGAAATCAAGCAATTTTTGACACAAATCAGCTAATAAATCCACTTTGCAACCACTTAGACAAGACATGTCATGTGTTCCAGCTTCGTCTACTTCTCTGCTACTCAAATCTGGAGTTTGGAGGCAAATATGATATTCACATCAAAAGTTACAGGAGTTTAAGTAACAGCACCAACATCAGTTTCTGCTACATTTTGGCAAGCAGTGTCTATTTTGACCAATACTGCAACAGGTTAAACAAGATTTTAGAGTGAATGGGATATTCGTCTACTTCTCTGCTATTCATAGCTGTGTGCAGAATCAAAATATTCCATACGGAACTTACGGTACAGCTGTTTTTGTAACTGCATTACCACGTGTTTTTCAACCTTCCCAAACAACGGTCGTTTTGACCACTTTCGGAGCATTTTTGAGGAAAAAAGTTCCGCAAGCTAAAATCTTCCCCTGCTTCTCTGCTCTTCATAGAAAAGGGTGGATTTCAAATCGGGGCTACCAATCTGTAACTATAGCCGTTTTCGTAACCCATCGCCTCACTTTCAAGTGTCTGTAAATCATGCCAGCAGCAAGGCAATTTATTACTTTCCCAAACAACTATCGTTTTGACCACTAAACAAACAGTTACACAAACATAGTTAGGCATAAAATCTTCCTCTACTCCTCTGCTTCTCAAGAGTGGAAACACTTTTAAAATTGGGTCTACCGTTCTCGAGGGAGAGCGATTTAAGAAACCCCTCACCTGCTCTTCACTAACAGCTCTCTGTGTCAATTCTGATATTCCAAAACGGAACCGTTGGCTAGGATACTCGCAGACGCTGCAGGGCCAAAATCATGAGGAGACACTCCTCCTACACCGTTTAAGCTAGAAATGCCGTTCCAATATCAACAAATTCGCAACGGTCTCGATCAAGTTGTTTGTATAGAATTTTTGATATCTGTTATACTGTTTCCGTTTTTCACTTTCTTGTCCTCTTTATGTCCTCCTTCCGCTTTCATTGGATCTCTCAAGAAACTCAAGTGCCCCATTGTGACATCCTCACATCCAAGTGACATTATTTGTAAGTGAAATCAAGCCATTTTTGACACAAATCAGCTAATAAATCCACTTTGCAACCACTTAGACAAGACATGTCATGTGTTCCAGCTTCGTCTACTTCTCTGCTACTCAAATCTGGAGTTTGGAGGCAAATATGATATTCACATCAAAAGTTACAGGAGTTTAAGTAACAGCACCAACATCAGTTTCTGTTACATTTTGGCAAGCAGTGTCTATTTTGACCAATACTGCAACAGGTTAAACAAGATTTTAGAGTGAATGGGATATTCGTCTACTTCTCTGCTATTCATAGCTGTGTGCAGAATCAAAATATTCCATACGGAACTTACGGTACAGCTGTTTTTGTAACTGCATTACCACGTGTTTTTCAACCTTCCCAAACAACGGTCGTTTTGACCACTTTCGGAGCATTTTTGAGGAAAAAAGTTCCGCAAGCTAAAATCTTCCCCTGCTTCTCTGCTCTTCATAGAAAAGGGTGGATTTCAAATCGGGGCTACCAATCTGTAACTATAGCCGTTTTCGTAACCCATCGCCTCACTTTCAAGTGTCTGTAAATCATGCCAGCAGCAAGGCAATTTATTACTTTCCCAAACAACTATCGTTTTGACCACTAAACAAACAGTTACACAAACATAGTTAGGCATAAAATCTTCCTCTACTCCTCTGCTTCTCAAGAGCGGAAACACTTTTAAAATTGGGTCTACCGTTCTCGAGGGAGAGCGATTTAAGAAACCCCTCACCTGCTCTTCACTAACAGCTCTCTGTGTCAATTCTGATATTCCAAAACGGAACCGTTGGCTAGGATACTCGCAGACGCTGCAGGGCCAAAATCATGAGGAGACACTCCTCCTACACCGTTTAAGCTAGAAATGCCGTTCCAATATCAACAAATTCGCAACGGTCTCGATCAAGTTGTTTGTATAGAATTTTTGATATCTGTTATACTGTTTCCGTTTTTCACTTTCTTGTCCTCTTTATGTCCTCCTTCCGCTTTCATTGGATCTCTCAAGAAACTCAAGTGCCCCATTGTGACATCCTCACATCCAAGTGACATTATTTGTAAGTGAAATCAAGCAATTTTTGACACAAATCAGCTAATAAATCCACTTTGCAACCACTTAGACAAGACATGTCATGTGTTCCAGCTTCGTCTACTTCTCTGCTACTCAAATCTGGAGTTTGGAGGCAAATATGATATTCACATCAAAAGTTACAGGAGTTTAAGTAACAGCACCAACATCAGTTTCTGTTACATTTTGGCAAGCAGTGTCTATTTTGACCAATACTGCAACAGGTTAAACAAGATTTTAGAGTGAATGGGATATTCGTCTACTTCTCTGCTATTCATAGCTGTGTGCAGAATCAAAATATTCCATACGGAACTTACGGTACAGCTGTTTTTGTAACTGCATTACCACGTGTTTTTCAACCTTCCCAAACAACGGTCGTTTTGACCACTTTCGGAGCATTTTTGAGGAAAAAAGTTCCGCAAGCTAAAATCTTCCCCTGCTTCTCTGCTCTTCATAGAAAAGGGTGGATTTCAAATCGGGGCTACCAATCTGTAACTATAGCCGTTTTCGTAACCCATCGCCTCACTTTCAAGTGTCTGTAAATCATGCCAGCAGCAAGGCAATTTATTACTTTCCCAAACAACTATCGTTTTGACCACTAAACAAACAGTTACACAAACATAGTTAGGCATAAAATCTTCCTCTACTCCTCTGCTTCTCAAGAGCGGAAACACTTTTAAAATTGGGTCTACCGTTCTCGAGGGAGAGCGATTTAAGAAACCCCTCACCTGCTCTTCACTAACAGCTCTCTGTGTCAATTCTGATATTCCAAAACGGAACCGTTGGCTAGGATACTCGCAGACGCTGCAGGGCCAAAATCATGAGGAGACACTCCTCCTACACCGTTTAAGCTAGAAATGCCGTTCCAATATCAACAAATTCGCAACGGTCTCGATCAAGTTGTTTGTATAGAATTTTTGATATCTGTTATACTGTTTCCGTTTTTCACTTTCTTGTCCTCTTTATGTCCTCCTTCCGCTTTCATTGGATCTCTCAAGAAACTCAAGTGCCCCATTGTGACATCATCACTTCCAAGTGACATTCTTTGTAAGTGAAATCAAGCCATTTTTGACACAAATCAGCTAATAAATCCACTTTGCAACCACTTAGACAAGACATGTCATGTGTTCCAGCTTCGTCTACTTCTCTGCTACTCAAATCTGGAGTTTGGAGGCAAATATGATATTCACATCAAAAGTTACAGGAGTTTAAGTAACAGCACCAACATCAGTTTCTGCTACATTTTGGCAAGCAGTGTCTATTTTGACCAATACTGCAACAGGTTAAACAAGATTTTAGAGTGAATGGGATATTCGTCTACTTCTCTGCTATTCATAGCTGTGTGCAGAATCAAAATATTCCATACGGAACTTACGGTACAGCTGTTTTTGTAACTGCATTACCACGTGTTTTTCAACCTTCCCAAACAACGGTCGTTTTGACCACTTTCGGAGCATTTTTGAGGAAAAAAGTTCCGCAAGCTAAAATCTTCCCCTGCTTCTCTGCTCTTCATAGAAAAGGGTGGATTTCAAATCGGGGCTACCAATCTGTAACTATAGCCGTTTTCGTAACCCATCGCCTCACTTTCAAGTGTCTGTAAATCATGCCAGCAGCAAGGCAATTTATTACTTTCCCAAACAACTATCGTTTTGACCACTAAACAAACAGTTACACAAACATAGTTAGGCATAAAATCTTCCTCTACTCCTCTGCTTCTCAAGAGCGGAAACACTTTTAAAATTGGGTCTACCGTTCTCGAGGGAGAGCGATTTAAGAAACCCCTCACCTGCTCTTCACTAACAGCTCTCTGTGTCAATTCTGATATTCCAAAACGGAACCGTTGGCTAGGATACTCGCAGACGCTGCAGGGCCAAAATCATGAGGAGACACTCCTCCTACACCGTTTAAGCTAGAAATGCCGTTCCAATATCAACAAATTCGCAACGGTCTCGATCAAGTTGTTTGTATAGAATTTTTGATATCTGTTATACTGTTTCCGTTTTTCACTTTCTTGTCCTCTTTATGTCCTCCTTCCGCTTTCATTGGATCTCTCAAGAAACTCAAGTGCCCCATTGTGACATCATCACTTCCAAGTGACATTCTTTGTAAGTGAAATCAAGCCATTTTTGACACAAATCAGCTAATAAATCCACTTTGCAACCACTTAGACAAGACATGTCAAGTGTTCCAGCTTCGTCTACTTCTCTGCTACTCAAATCTGGAGTTTGGAGGCAAATATGATATTCACATCAAAAGTTACAGGAGTTTAAGTAACAGCACCAACATCAGTTTCTGTTACATTTTGGCAAGCAGTGTCTATTTTGACCAATACTGCAACAGGTTAAACAAGATTTTAGAGTGAATGGGATATTCGTCTACTTCTCTGCTATTCATAGCTGTGTGCAGAATCAAAATATTCCATACGGAACTTACGGTACAGCTGTTTTTGTAACTGCATTACCACGTGTTTTTCAACCTTCCCAAACAACGGTCGTTTTGACCACTTTCGGAGCATTTTTGAGGAAAAAAGTTCTGCAAGCTAAAATCTTCCCCTGCTTCTCTGCTCTTCATAGAAAAGGGTGGATTTCAAATCGGGGCTACCAATCTGTAACTATAGCCGTTTTCGTAACCCATCGCCTCACTTTCAAGTGTCTGTAAATCATGCCAGCAGCAAGGCAATTTATTACTTTCCCAAACAACTATCGTTTTGACCACTAAACAAACAGTTACACAAACATAGTTAGGCATAAAATCTTCCTCTACTCCTCTGCTTCTCAAGAGCGGAAACACTTTTAAAATTGGGTCTACCGTTCTCGAGGGAGAGCGATTTAAGAAACCCCTCACCTGCTCTTCACTAACAGCTCTCTGTGTCAATTCTGATATTCCAAAACGGAACCGTTGGCTAGGATACTCGCAGACGCTGCAGGGCCAAAATCATGAGGAGACACTCCTCCTACACCGTTTAAGCTAGAAATGCCGTTCCAATATCAACAAATTCGCAACGGTCTCGATCAAGTTGTTTGTATAGAATTTTTGATATCTGTTATACTGTTTCCGTTTTTCACTTTCTTGTCCTCTTTATGTCCTCCTTCCGCTTTCATTGGATCTCTCAAGAAACTCAAGTGCCCCATTGTGACATCATCACTTCCAAGTGACATTCTTTGTAAGTGAAATCAAGCAATTTTTGACACAAATCAGCTAATAAATCCACTTTGCAACCACTTAGACAAGACATGTCATGTGTTCCAGCTTCGTCTACTTCTCTGCTACTCAAATCTGGAGTTTGGAGGCAAATATGATATTCACATCAAAAGTTACAGGAGTTTAAGTAACAGCACCAACATCAGTTTCTGCTACATTTTGGCAAGCAGTGTCTATTTTGACCAATACTGCAACAGGTTAAACAAGATTTTAGAGTGAATGGGATATTCGTCTACTTCTCTGCTATTCATAGCTGTGTGCAGAATCAAAATATTCCATACGGAACTTACGGTACAGCTGTTTTTGTAACTGCATTACCACGTGTTTTTCAACCTTCCCAAACAACGGTCGTTTTGACCACTTCGGAGCATTTTTGAGGAAAAAAGTTCTGCAAGCTAAAATCTTCCCCTGCTTCTCTGCTCTTCATAGAAAAGGGTGGATTTCAAATCGGGGCTACCAATCTGTAACTATAGCCGTTTTCGTAACCCATCGCCTCACTTTCAAGTGTCTGTAAATCATGCCAGCAGCAAGGCAATTTATTACTTTCCCAAACAACTATCGTTTTGACCACTAAACAAACAGTTACACAAACATAGTTAGGCATAAAATCTTCCTCTACTCCTCTGCTTCTCAAGAGCGGAAACACTTTTAAAATTGGGTCTACCGTTCTCGAGGGAGAGCGATTTAACTTCTTGAGAATACTTGACACGCAGACGTCCCAAGTATGCCCCTGGAAATGCAAATGCGCTACGCTAAATGCTAAATGTACTCGTTACAACTCAATCTTTGATCAAAATTCACAAGCAGGGTATTGAATTAAAGCTACACTCGTTGTGAACCTAGCCAGCAAGTCAGATTTTTAAAATGCTTTTCGGCGAAAGCATCAGAAGCTATTATCTGATAGCATGCACCCCCCAAAATGCCAGCACGACACGTAAACAACAGATTTTGCGGTAGCCGGCGCTACCCAAAACGCAGAAATAAAATATAAAACATTCATTACCTTTGACGAGCTTCTTTCTTGGCACTCCTCTATATGCCCCATAAACATCACTATTGGGTCTTTTTTTCGTTTAAATCGGTCCATATATACCCAAAATAGCTTTGTATGGAAGCTGTGTCATTCAGAAAAAATCATCGTTTTTAAACGCTGCGTAATTTTTTAAAATTAAAAAAGTCGACGATAAACTTTCACAAAACACTTCGAAATCCTTTTGTAATCCAACTTTAGGTATTAGTAAACGTTTATAATCTATCAAAATGATTACAGGGCGATGTCTTTTGAATAGGTCTTCACTTGCAAACACAATGCCATCTGATATCTCCCTCAACTGCATCCGGGTGAAGACTGGGAAAATAGAGAAGTAGTGAGACAGAAGGATTTTCCAACAAGTAAATTCAATTGAAAATTAGGACAATGGCGCCATCGTGCGGAATTTGTATGAATTGCAGGCAGGTCGATATTAAATTCTGTTCTCTTTTAATAACTGTTGGAAGTGACTTATGGAAATTATTTTTAGCTTTCAGAGAGCAGTTTTTCTTGCGTTTTTTCAATGAAACACCCGACGTGTTATAGTCACAGCCGTGATTTAACCAGTTTTATAAACTTCAGAGTGTTTTCTATCCACACATACTAATCATATGCATATACTATATTCCTGGCATGAGTAGCAGGACGCTGAAAAGTTGCGCGATTTTTAACAGAATTTTCAAAAAAGGAGGGGGTAGAAGTAA
>NW_027260484.1:0-8828 GCF_045791955.1 Oncorhynchus clarkii lewisi
CTTATCAAGAGAACATCCCTGGTCATCCCTACTGCCTCTGATCTGGAGGACTCACTAAACAGAGAACATCCCTGGTCATCCCTACTGCCTCTGATCTGGAGGACTCACTAAACAGAGAACATCCCTGGTCATCCCTACTGCCTCTGATCTGGAGGACTCACTAAACAGAGAACATCCCTGGTCATCCCTACTGCCTCTGATCTGGAGGACTCACTAAACAGAGAACATCCCTGGTCATCCCTACTGCCTCTGATCTGGAGGACTCACTAAACAGAGAACATCCCTGGTCATCCCTACTGCCTCTGATCTGGAGGACTCACTAAACAGAGAACATCCCTGGTCATCCCTACTGCCTCTGATCTGGAGGACTCACTAAACAGAGAACATCCCTGGTTATCCCTACTGCCTCTGATCTGGTGGACTCACTAAACAGAGAACATCCCTGGTCATCCCTACTGCCTCTGATCTGGAGGACTCACTAAACAGAGAACATCCCTGGTCATCCCTACTGCCTCTGATCTGGAGGACTCACTAAACAGAGAACATCCCTGGTCATCCCTACTGCCTCTGATCTGGCAGACTCACTAAACAGAGAACATCCCTGGTCATCCCTACTGCCTCTGAGCTGGAGGACTCACTAAACAGAGAACATCCCTGGTCATCCCTACTGCCTCTGAGCTGGAGGACTCACTAAACAGAGAACATCCCTGGTCATCCCTACTGCCTCTGAGCTGGAGGACTCACTAAACAGAGAACATCCCTGGTCATCCCTACTGCCTCTGAGCTGGAGGACTCACTAAACAGAGAACATCCCTGGTCATCCCTACTGCCTCTGATCTGGAGGACTCACTAAACAGAGAACATCCCTGGTCATCCCTACTGCCTCTGAGCTGGAGGACTCACTAAACAGAGAACATCCCTGGTCATCCCTACTGCCTCTGAGCTGGAGGACTCACTAAACAGAGAACATCCCTGGTCATCCCTACTGCCTCTGAGCTGGAGGACTCACTAAACAGAGAACATCCCTGGTCATCCCTACTGCCTCTGATCTGGAGGACTCACTAAACAGAGAACATCCCTGGTCATCCCTACTGCCTCTGATCTGGCAGACTCACTAAACAGAGAACATCCCTGGTCATCCCTACTGCCTCTGATCTGGAGGACTCACTAAACAGAGAACATCCCTGGTCATCCCTACTGCCTCTGATCTGGCAGACTCACTAAACAGAGAACATCCCTGGTCATCCCTACTGCCTCTGATCTGGAGGACTCACTAAACAGAGAACATCCCTGGTCATCCCTACTGCCTCTGATCTGGCAGACTCACTAAACAGAGAACATCCCTGATCATCCCTACTGCCTCTGAGCTGGAGGACTCACTAAACAGAGAACATCCCTGGTCATCCCTACTGCCTCTGATCTGGCAGACTCACTAAACAGAGAACATCCCTGGTCATCCCTACTGCCTCTTATCTGGAGGACTCACTAAACAGAGAACATCCCTGGTCATCCCTACTGCCTCTTATCTGGCAGACTCACTAAACAGAGAACATCCCTGGTCATCCCTACTGCCTCTGATCTGGAGGACTCACTAAACAGAGAACATCCCTGATCATCCCTACTGCCTCTGATCTGGCAGACTCACTAAACAGAGAACATCCCTGGTCATCCCTACTGCCTCTGATCTGGAGGACTCACTAAACAGAGAACATCCCTGGTCATCCCTACTGCCTCTGATCTGGCAGACTCACTAAACAGAGAACATCCCTGGTCATCCCTACTGCCTCTGATCTGGCAGACTCACTAAACAGAGAACATCCCTGGTCATCCCTACTGCCTCTGATCTGGAGGACTCACTAAACAGAGAACATCCCTGGTCATCCCTACTGCCTCTGATCTGGCAGACTCACTAAACAGAGAACATCCCTGGTCATCCCTACTGCCTCTTATCTGGCAGACTCACTAAACAGAGAACATCCCTGGTCATCCCTACTGCCTCTGATCTGGAGGACTCACTAAACAGAGAACATCCCTGGTCATCCCTACTGCCTCTGATCTGGCAGACTCACTAAACAGAGAACATCCCTGGTCATCCCTACTGCCTCTGAGCTGGAGGACTCACTAAACAGAGAACATCCCTGGTCATCCCTACTGCCTCTGATCTGGAGGACTCACTAAACAGAGAACATCCCTGGTCATCCCTACTGCCTCTGAGCTGGAGGACTCACTAAACAGAGAACATCCCTGGTCATCCCTACTGCCTCTGATCTGGCAGACTCACTAAACAGAGAACATCCCTGGTCATCCCTACTGCCTCTTATCTGGCAGACTCACTAAACAGAGAACATCCCTGGTCATCCCTACTGCCTCTGATCTGGAGGACTCACTAAACAGAGAACATCCCTGGTCATCCCTACTGCCTCTTATCTGGAGGACTCACTAAACAGAGAACATCCCTGGTCATCCCTACTGCCTCTGATCTGGCAGACTCACTAAACAGAGAACATCCCTGGTCATCCCTACTGCCTCTGATCTGGAGGACTCACTAAACAGAGAACATCCCTGGTCATCCCTACTGCCTCTGATCTGGCAGACTCACTAAACAGAGAACATCCCTGGTCATCCCTACTGCCTCTGATCTGGAGGACTCACTAAACAGAGAACATCCCTGGTCATCCCTACTGCCTCTGATCTGGCAGACTCACTAAACAGAGAACATCCCTGGTCATCCCTACTGCCTCTGATCTGGAGGACTCACTAAACAGAGAACATCCCTGGTCATCCCTACTGCCTCTGATCTGGAGGACTCACTAAACAGAGAACATCCCTGGTCATCCCTACTGCCTCTGATCTGGAGGACTCACTAAACAGAGAACATCCCTGGTCATCCCTACTGCCTCTGATCTGGAGGACTCACTAAACAGAGAACATCCCTGGTCATCCCTACTGCCTCTGATCTGGCAGACTCACTAAACAGAGAACATCCCTGGTCATCCCTACTGCCTCTGATCTGGAGGACTCACTAAACAGAGAACATCCCTGGTCATCCCTACTGCCTCTGATCTGGCAGACTCACTAAACAGAGAACATCCCTGGTCATCCCTACTGCCTCTGATCTGGAGGACTCACTAAACAGAGAACATCCCTGGTCATCCCTACTGCCTCTGATCTGGCAGACTCACTAAACAGAGAACATCCCTGATCATCCCTACTGCCTCTGAGCTGGAGGACTCACTAAACAGAGAACATCCCTGGTCATCCCTACTGCCTCTGATCTGGCAGACTCACTAAACAGAGAACATCCCTGGTCATCCCTACTGCCTCTTATCTGGAGGACTCACTAAACAGAGAACATCCCTGGTCATCCCTACTGCCTCTTATCTGGCAGACTCACTAAACAGAGAACATCCCTGGTCATCCCTACTGCCTCTGATCTGGAGGACTCACTAAACAGAGAACATCCCTGATCATCCCTACTGCCTCTGATCTGGCAGACTCACTAAACAGAGAACATCCCTGGTCATCCCTACTGCCTCTGATCTGGAGGACTCACTAAACAGAGAACATCCCTGGTCATCCCTACTGCCTCTGATCTGGCAGACTCACTAAACAGAGAACATCCCTGGTCATCCCTACTGCCTCTGATCTGGCAGACTCACTAAACAGAGAACATCCCTGGTCATCCCTACTGCCTCTGATCTGGAGGACTCACTAAACAGAGAACATCCCTGGTCATCCCTACTGCCTCTGATCTGGCAGACTCACTAAACAGAGAACATCCCTGGTCATCCCTACTGCCTCTTATCTGGCAGACTCACTAAACAGAGAACATCCCTGGTCATCCCTACTGCCTCTGATCTGGAGGACTCACTAAACAGAGAACATCCCTGGTCATCCCTACTGCCTCTGAGCTGGAGGACTCACTAAACAGAGAACATCCCTGGTCATCCCTACTGCCTCTGATCTGGAGGACTCACTAAACAGAGAACATCCCTGGTCATCCCTACTGCCTCTGAGCTGGAGGACTCACTAAACAGAGAACATCCCTGGTCATCCCTACTGCCTCTGATCTGGCAGACTCACTAAACAGAGAACATCCCTGGTCATCCCTACTGCCTCTTATCTGGCAGACTCACTAAACAGAGAACATCCCTGGTCATCCCTACTGCCTCTGATCTGGAGGACTCACTAAACAGAGAACATCCCTGGTCATCCCTACTGCCTCTTATCTGGAGGACTCACTAAACAGAGAACATCCCTGGTCATCCCTACTGCCTCTGATCTGGCAGACTCACTAAACAGAGAACATCCCTGGTCATCCCTACTGCCTCTGATCTGGAGGACTCACTAAACAGAGAACATCCCTGGTCATCCCTACTGCCTCTGATCTGGCAGACTCACTAAACAGAGAACATCCCTGGTCATCCCTACTGCCTCTGATCTGGAGGACTCACTAAACAGAGAACATCCCTGGTCATCCCTACTGCCTCTGATCTGGCAGACTCACTAAACAGAGAACATCCCTGGTCATCCCTACTGCCTCTGATCTGGCAGACTCACTAAACAGAGAACATCCCTGGTCATCCCTACTGCCTCTGATCTGGAGGACTCACTAAACAGAGAACATCCCTGGTCATCCCTACTGCCTCTGATCTGGCAGACTCACTAAACAGAGAACATCCCTGGTCATCCCTACTGCCTCTTATCTGGCAGACTCACTAAACAGAGAACATCCCTGGTCATCCCTACTGCCTCTGATCTGGAGGACTCACTAAACAGAGAACATCCCTGGTCATCCCTACTGCCTCTGAGCTGGAGGACTCACTAAACAGAGAACATCCCTGGTCATCCCTACTGCCTCTGATCTGGAGGACTCACTAAACAGAGAACATCCCTGGTCATCCCTACTGCCTCTGAGCTGGAGGACTCACTAAACAGAGAACATCCCTGGTCATCCCTACTGCCTCTGATCTGGCAGACTCACTAAACAGAGAACATCCCTGGTCATCCCTACTGCCTCTTATCTGGCAGACTCACTAAACAGAGAACATCCCTGGTCATCCCTACTGCCTCTGATCTGGAGGACTCACTAAACAGAGAACATCCCTGGTCATCCCTACTGCCTCTTATCTGGAGGACTCACTAAACAGAGAACATCCCTGGTCATCCCTACTGCCTCTGATCTGGCAGACTCACTAAACAGAGAACATCCCTGGTCATCCCTACTGCCTCTGATCTGGAGGACTCACTAAACAGAGAACATCCCTGGTCATCCCTACTGCCTCTGATCTGGCAGACTCACTAAACAGAGAACATCCCTGGTCATCCCTACTGCCTCTGAGCTGGAGGACTCACTAAACAGAGAACATCCCTGGTCATCCCTACTGCCTCTGATCTGGAGGACTCACTAAACAGAGAACATCCCTGGTCATCCCTACTGCCTCTGATCTGTCAGACTCACTAAACAGAGAACATCCCTGGTCATCCCTACTGCCTCTGATCTGGAGGACTCACTAAACAGAGAACATCCCTGGTCATCCCTACTGCCTCTGATCTGGAGGACTCACTAAACAGAGAACATCCCTGGTCATCCCTACTGCCTCTGATCTGGCAGACTCACTAAACAGAGAACATCCCTGGTCATCCCTACTGCCTCTGATCTGGCAGACTCACTAAACAGAGAACATCCCTGGTCATCCCTACTGCCTCTGATCTGGAGGACTCACTAAACAGAGAACATCCCTGGTCATCCCTACTGCCTCTGATCTGGCAGACTCACTAAACAGAGAACATCCCTGGTCATCCCTACTGCCTCTGATCTGGAGGACTCACTAAACAGAGAACATCCCTGATCATCCCTACTGCCTCTGAGCTGGAGGACTCACTAAACAGAGAACATCCCTGGTCATCCCTACTGCCTCTGATCTGGAGGACTCACTAAACAGAGAACATCCCTGGTCATCCCTACTGCCTCTGATCTGGCAGACTCACTAAACAGAGAACATCCCTGGTCATCCCTACTGCCTCTGATCTGGAGGACTCACTAAACAGAGAACATCCCTGGTCATCCCTACTGCCTCTGGTCTAGAGGACTCACTAAACAGAGAACATCCCTGATCATCCCTACTGCCTCTGATCTGGAGGACTCACTAAACAGAGAACATCCCTGGTCATCCCTACTGCCTCTGATCTGGAGGACTCACTAAACAGAGAACATCCCTGGTCATCCCTACTGCCTCTGATCTGGAGGACTCACTAAACAGAGAACATCCCTGGTCATCCCTACTGCCTCTGATCTGGAGGACTCACTAAACAGAGAACATCCCTGGTCATCCCTACTGCCTCTGATCTGGCAGACTCACTAAACAGAGAACATCCCTGGTCATCCCTACTGCCTCTGATCTGGAGGACTCACTAAACAGAGAACATCCCTGGTCGTCCCTACTGCCTCTGATCTGGAGGACTCACTAAACAGAGAACATCCCTGGTCATCCCTACTGCCTCTGATCTGGAGGACTCACTAAACAGAGAACATCCCTGGTCATCCCTACTGCCGCTGATCTGGCAGACTCACTAAACAGAGAACATCCCTGGTCGTCCCTACTGCCTCTGATCTGGAGGACTCACTAAACAGAGAACATCCCTGGTCATCCCTACTGCCTCTGATCTGGGGGACTCACTAAACAGAGAACATCCCTGGTCATCCCTACTGCCTCTGATCTGGAGGACTCACTAAACAGAGAACATCCCTGGTCATCCCTACTGCCTCTGATCTGGAGGACTCACTAAACAGAGAACATCCCTGGTCATCCCTACTGCCTCTGATCTGGAGGACTCACTAAACAGAGAACATCCCTGGTCATCCCTACTGTCTCTGATCTGGAGGACTCACTAAACAGAGAACATCCCTGGTCATCCCTACTGCCTCTGATCTGGAGGACTCACTAAACAGAGAACATCCCTGGTCATCCCTACTGCCTCTGATCTGGAGGACTCACTAAACAGAGAACATCCCTGGTCATCCCTACTGCCTCTGATCTGGCAGACTCACTAAACAGAGAACATCCCTGGTCATCCCTACTGTCTCTGATCTGGAGGACTCACTAAACAGAGAACATCCCTGGTCATCCCTACTGCCTCTGATCTGGAGGACTCACTAAACAGAGAACATCCCTGGTCATCCCTACTGCCTCTGATCTGGAGGACTCACTAAACAGAGAACATCCCTGGTCGTCCCTACTGCCTCTGATCTGGTGGACTCACTAAACAGAGAACATCCCTGGTCATCCCTACTGTCTCTGATCTGGTGGACTCACTAAACAGAGAACATCCCTGGTCGTCCCTACTGCCTCTGATCTGGAGGACTCACTAAACAGAGAACATCCCTGGTCATCCCTACTGCCTCTGATCTGGGGGACTCACTAAACAGAGAACATCCCTGGTCGTCCCTACTGTCTCTGATCTGGAGGACTCACTAAACAGAGAACATCCCTGGTCATCCCTACTGCCTCTGATCTGGAGGACTCACTAAACAGAGAACATCCCTGGTCATCCCTACTGCCTCTGATCTGGTGGACTCACTAAACAGAGAACATCCCTGGTCATCCCTACTGCCTCTGATCTGGAGGACTCACTAAACAGAGAACATCCCTGGTCATCCCTACTGCCTCTTATCTGGCAGACTCACTAAACAGAGAACATCCCTGGTCATCCCTACTGTCTCTGATCTGGGTGACTCACTAAACAGAGAACATCCCTGGTCATCCCTACTGCCTCTGATCTGGAGGACTCACTAAACAGAGAACATCCCTGGTCATCCCTACTGCCTCTGATCTGGAGGACTCACTAAACAGAGAACATCCCTGGTCATCCCTACTGCCTCTGATCTGGAGGACTCACTAAACAGAGAACATCCCTGGTCATCCCTACTGCCTCTGATCTGGAGGACTCACTAAACAGAGAACATCCCTGGTCATCCCTACTGCCTCTGATCTGGAGGACTCACTAAACAGAGAACATCCCTGATCATCCCTACTGCCTCTGATCTGGAGGACTCACTAAACAGAGAACATCCCTGGTCATCCCTACTGTCTCTGATCTGGTGGACTCACTAAACAGAGAACATCCCTGGTCATCTCTACTGCCTCTGATCTGGAGGACTCACTAAACACAAATGCTTTGTTTTTAAATGATGTCTGAGTGTTGGAGTGTGACCCTGGCTATCCATAAATTAAAATAACATGAACATTGTGCCGTCTGGTTTGATTAATAAAAGGAATTTAAATTATTACTAGTTTACTTTTACTTTTGATACTTAATTATATTTCAAACCAAATACTTCTAGACTTTCACTGAAGTAGTATTTTACTGGGTGATTTTCACTTTTAATTGAGTCATTTTCTATGAAGGAATCTTTACTTTTACTCCTGTTTGAGAACTGAGTTCTGTTTCCACCACTGTTCTAACGTTCCATATGAGACACAGTTTCAACAGACATTCTGGAACTGAGTTCTGTTTCCACCGCTGTTCTAACGTTCCATATGAGTCACAGTTTCAACAGACATTCTGGAACTGAGTTCTGTTTCCACCACTGTTCTAACGTTCCATATGAGACACAGTTTCAACAGACATTCTTGAACTGAGTTCTGTTTCCACCACTGTTCTAACGTTCCATATGAGACACAGTTTCAACAGACATTCTGGAACTGAGTTCTGTTTCCACCACTGTTCTAACGTTCCATATGAGAAACAGTTTCAACACACATTCTGGAACTGAGTTCTGTTTCCACCACTGTTCTAACGTTCCATATGAGACACAGTTTCAACAG
>NW_027260485.1:0-8808 GCF_045791955.1 Oncorhynchus clarkii lewisi
TTTCTGCCTCTAACCCTATTACAGGGGCTGAGTCACTGGCTTTACTGGGGCTCTCTCATGCCGTCCCTGGAGGGGATGCGTCACCTGAGTGGGTTGAGTCACTGATGTGGTCATCCTGTCTGGGTTGGCGCCCCCCCCCCCCCTTGGGTTGTGCCGTGGCGGAGGTCTTTGTGGGCTATACTCAGCCTTGTCTCAGGATGGTAAGTTGGTGGTTGAAGATATCCCTCTAGTGTTGTGGGGGCTGTGCTTTGGCAAAGTGGGTGGGGTTATATCCTTCCTGTTTGGCCCTGTCCGGGGGTGTCCTCGGATGGGGCCACAGTGTCTCCTGACCCCTCCTGTCTCAGCCTCCAGTATTTATGCTGCAGTAGTTTATGTGTCGGGGGGCTAGGGTCAGTTTGTTATATCTGGAGTACTTCTCCTGTCCTATTCGGTGTCCTGTGTGAATCTAAGTGTGCGTTCTCTAATTCTCTCCTTCTCTCTTTCTCTCTCTCGGAGGACCTGAGCCCTAGGACCATGCCCCAGGACTACCTGACATGATGACTCCTTGCTGTCCCCAGTCCACCTGGCTGTGCTGCTGCTCCAGTTTCAACTATTCTGCCTTATTATTATTCGACCAGGCTGGTCATTTATGAACATTTGAACATCTTGGCCATGTTCTGTTATAATCTCCACCCGGCACAGCCAGAAAAGGACTGGCCATCCCACATATGCTCTCTCTAATTCTCTCTCTTTCTTTCTCTCTCTCGGAGGACCTGAGCCATAGGACCATGCCCCAGGAATACCTGACATGATGACTCCTTGCTGTCCCCAGTCCACCTGACTGTGCTGCTGCTCCAGTTTCAACTATTCTGCCTTATTATTATTCGACCATGCTGGTCATTTATGAACATTTGAACATCTTGACCATGTTTTGTTATAATCTCCACCCGGCACAGCCAGAAGAGGACTGGCCACCCCACATAGCCTGGTTCCTCTCTAGGTTTCTTCCTAGGTTTTGGCCTTTCTAGGGAGTTTTTCCTAGCCACCGTGCTTCTACACCTGCATTGCTTGCTGTTTGGGGTTTTAGGCTGGGTTTCTGTACAGCACTTTGAGATATCAGCTGATGTACGAAGGGCTATATAAATAAATTTGATTTGATTTGATTTGATTTCTGCTTGCCACAACAAAGTCAAAAGAGAGAATGAACTGGCACACAGACTAAGATATTAGGACCTGTTTAGTAGCAAAAAGAAGGCTGTCCATCATATCGCAAAGCCATTATGACAAGGGCTCCTCCTCCCCTTTAGGATAAATACTAATAATTATGATTTATTCTATATAGCACTTTTCATTACACACAGAATCTCAAAGTAGCTTTAAAAACTCAAATAAACTCAAGGTGATCTGGTACATACTTGGCCGATGGCTTCCAAAGCTTCAGATGATAATAATAAGATGGAGAGTGATGGAGTCTGTAGTTAGAGAGGAGTTGAGGCAGTAAGGCAGTTCACTTCAGATACTTAGCTTGCACTTGTATGTGCTAGAGAACTGTGCTACATACCAATTATTTTCAATATGTATAAATATAGAGATAGAAATATATGTATGACTCCTGCTCTTTTTGTTTTACCTTTTAATAAATCACTTAAATGGGGATCCCTCTTAATGGTTCATGAGTAATTTGGTATTGTTCGGCATGTTTAACGTTACCTGCCTAAGTACCTTAGATCGCAAGCCCATAATTAGTCAATAGGGCTGACTGGCTAGCTACTAGTACTGTTAACTAGCCAGATAGCCACAAAGCATTGTTAGCTAGCTAATGTAACCATGAAGAATTGACATCTATCTTACATATTATTCGTTTTAGGTCATTTTTGTCCTGTTTAGCTATCTGGCTAGCTAAATTGTTACGATTCACATATCTAGCTGATAATTGTGAAGTCAAACGTTTGCTTTGTGTATATCTTGATTCGTCTATTGTTGCCATTGTCCTGGCTGGAAGGAGGTTCAGTGAATGGGGCTGTGAAGCGTGAGGTAATACAGTAGGGGGAGTGCGAGTGCTTCTTAAATGTATTGCTTTATGCATTCTCCTCACTCGCGTCCACACAAAAACGGACTCAAGAGAACGGAGTGGAGAATACAATCGGAGCATGAGTGTGGAGCATGGTAGTATGTTTGGAAAAACACCCCTAGAGTTTGAGAGCTACAAGCCCCCACTCACCCAGTAATTTTTGAACTGTCCCTAAATTCTCCTATTAAAACACTACATGGGAAATACGTCATGAACTCACAACAATTGAAAGTGCAGAGTATAAAACAGTACTTAGCCTAATATATTATGAACAGCCACGATAGCGTCGTCTACTGTTTGGTCTATTTTGAATCAATATTTCAACTCGCCACCACACTCTACCTTCCACTGGTGTTTCCCAACTGCAGTCCTCAGGTTGCCCCAGCAACACACATTCACATTTTAGAGCCAGACAAGCACGCTTGATTCAATTTGTTAACTAATCCTTCGATTAGTTAAATCAGTCCAGAGCTACAACAACGTGTGCTGATTGAACCAAACTAAATAGTTGGAGGATGCGAGCATCGATCCCGCTACCTCTCGCATGCTAAGCAAGCGCTCTACCATTTGAGCTAATCCCCCTGTGCATCCAACAAGAAGTATGAAATCTCAATGACCACACTGCCAAATCCCTCGTCCATAAGTAAGGATACTTTTTAAAAAGTATGCTTGCTTCAGCTGTCTAAAAGTATTTTTCATGGTAGTTCAGTAAAGGTGGAAGTAGTGACTGCAGTAAGCCCAGTGGTGGAAATAGTTGTATTGTTGGGTTAGTGAGTTTTGGGTGTATGATAGCAGAAAAACCTGCGAGTCTGGAGTTCCCCCTGCTGGCTGTCTGTGGAATAACATTAGGATCAGTTGATCGTGGGGAAATGCATGTTAGTCGCCCGAAACATGGTCACTTTTTTCCTGTCTTTTGTCGTGCTTATGCTCACTGCGTCTCAGTGGATCGCTCCAAGGCCTTTCTACTGTAAGCAGAGGAGAGGACAGCCTTCCAGTAGAATAAATAAGAGTCACAGCTCCCAACATTTACTAACAAATGAACAGCTACTAAATCAAAGATCTGTCTCATAAACTACACATGTGCCTACATGTGATAACCAAAGGGGATTTTTGCATTACCCCAAGCGACCACATAATTTGTCCCTTTAATTGAAGTAATAATTTGGTGGTTTGGTGGGATTTCCTAAATTCCAGTGTGTTTCTGCCTCTAACCCTATTACAGGGGCTGAGTCACTGGCTTTACTGGGGCTCTCTCATGCCGTCCCTGGAGGGGATGCGTCACCTGAGTGGGTTGAGTCACTGATGTGGTCATCCTGTCTGGGTTGGCGCCCCCCCCCCCCCTTGGGTTGTGCCGTGGCGGAGGTCTTTGTGGGCTATACTCAGCCTTGTCTCAGGATGGTAAGTTGGTGGTTGAAGATATCCCTCTAGTGTTGTGGGGGCTGTGCTTTGGCAAAGTGGGTGGGGTTATATCCTTCCTGTTTGGCCCTGTCCGGGGGTGTCCTCGGATGGGGCCACAGTGTCTCCTGACCCCTCCTGTCTCAGCCTCCAGTATTTATGCTGCAGTAGTTTATGTGTCGGGGGGCTAGGGTCAGTTTGTTATATCTGGAGTACTTCTCCTGTCCTATTCGGTGTCCTGTGTGAATCTAAGTGTGCGTTCTCTAATTCTCTCCTTCTCTCTTTCTCTCTCTCGGAGGACCTGAGCCCTAGGACCATGCCCCAGGACTACCTGACATGATGACTCCTTGCTGTCCCCAGTCCACCTGGCTGTGCTGCTGCTCCAGTTTCAACTATTCTGCCTTATTATTATTCGACCAGGCTGGTCATTTATGAACATTTGAACATCTTGGCCATGTTCTGTTATAATCTCCACCCGGCACAGCCAGAAAAGGACTGGCCATCCCACATATGCTCTCTCTAATTCTCTCTTTCTTTCTCTCTCTCGGAGGACCTGAGCCATAGGACCATGCCCCAGGAATACCTGACATGATGACTCCTTGCTGTCCCCAGTCCACCTGACTGTGCTGCTGCTCCAGTTTCAACTATTCTGCCTTATTATTATTCGACCATGCTGGTCATTTATGAACATTTGAACATCTTGACCATGTTTTGTTATAATCTCCACCCGGCACAGCCAGAAGAGGACTGGCCACCCCACATAGCCTGGTTCCTCTCTAGGTTTCTTCCTAGGTTTTGGCCTTTCTAGGGAGTTTTTCCTAGCCACCGTGCTTCTACACCTGCATTGCTTGCTGTTTGGGGTTTTAGGCTGGGTTTCTGTACAGCACTTTGAGATATCAGCTGATGTACGAAGGGCTATATAAATAAATTTGATTTGATTTGATTTGATTTGATTTCTGCTTGCCACAACAAAGTCAAAAGAGAGAATGAACTGGCACACAGACTAAGATATTAGGACCTGTTTAGTAGCAAAAAGAAGGCTGTCCATCATATCGCAAAGCCATTATGACAAGGGCTCCTCCTCCCCTTTAGGATAAATACTAATAATTATGATTTATTCTATATAGCACTTTTCATTACACACAGAATCTCAAAGTAGCTTTAAAAACTCAAATAAACTCAAGGTGATCTGGTACATACTTGGCCGATGGCTTCCAAAGCTTCAGATGATAATAATAAGATGGAGAGTGATGGAGTCTGTAGTTAGAGAGGAGTTGAGGCAGTAAGGCAGTTCACTTCAGATACTTAGCTTGCACTTGTATGTGCTAGAGAACTGTGCTACATACCAATTATTTTCAATATGTATAAATATAGAGATAGAAATATATGTATGACTCCTGCTCTTTTTGTTTTACCTTTTAATAAATCACTTAAATGGGGATCCCTCTTAATGGTTCATGAGTAATTTGGTATTGTTCGGCATGTTTAACGTTACCTGCCTAAGTACCTTAGATCGCAAGCCCATAATTAGTCAATAGGGCTGACTGGCTAGCTACTAGTACTGTTAACTAGCCAGATAGCCACAAAGCATTGTTAGCTAGCTAATGTAACCATGAAGAATTGACATCTATCTTACATATTATTCGTTTTAGGTCATTTTTGTCCTGTTTAGCTAAATTGTTACGATTCACATATCTAGCTGATAATTGTGACGTCAAACGTTTGCTTTGTGTATATCTTGATTCGTCTATTGTTGCCATTGTCCTGGCTGGAAGGAGGTTCAGTGAATGGGGCTGTGAAGCGTGAGGCAATACAGTAAGGGGAGTGCGAGTGCTTCTTAAATGTATTGCTTTATGCATTCTCCTCACTCGCGTCCACACAAAAACGTACTCAAGAGAACGAAGTGGAGAATACAATCGGAGCATGAGTGTGGAGCATGGTAGTATGTTTGGAAAAACACCCCTAGAGTTTGAGAGCTACAAGCCCCCACTCACCCAGTAATTTTTGAACTGTCCCTAAATTATCCTATTAAAACACTACATGGGAAATACGTCATGAACTCACAACAATTGAAAGTGCAGAGTATAAAACAGTACTTAGCCTAATATATTATTAACAGCCACGATAGCGTCGTCTACTGTTTGGTCTATTTTGAATCAATATTTAAACTCGCCACCACACTCTACGTATTTCCCACTGGTGTTTCCCAACTGCAGTCCTCAGGTTGCCCCAGCAACACACATTCACATTTTAGAGCCAGACAAGCACGCTTGATTCAATTTGTTAACTAATCCTTCGATTAGTTAAATCAGTCCAGAGCTACAACAACGTGTGCTGATTGAACCAAACTAAATAGTTGAAAGATGCGGGTATCGATCCCGCTACCTCTCGCATGCTAAGCGAGCGCTCTACCATTTGAGCTAATCCCCCTGTGCCTGCAATAAGAAGTATGACATCTCAATGACCGCACTGCCAAATCCCTCCTCCATAAGAAAGGATACTTTTTAACAAGTATGCTTGCTTCAGCTGTCTAAAAGTATTTTTCATGGTAGTTCAGTAAAGGTTGAAGTAGTGATAGGAGTAAGCCCAGTGGTGGAAATAGTTGTATTGTTGGGTTAGTATCCAGAGCTACAACAACAATGTGTGCTGATTGAACCAAACTAAATAGTTGGAGGATGCGGGCATCAATCCCGCTACCTCTCGCATGCTAAGCGAGCGATCTACCATTTGAGCTAATCCCCCTGTGCATCCAACAAGAAGTATGAAATCTCAATGACCCCACTGCCAAATCCCTCGTCCATAAGTAAGGATACTTTTTAAAAAGTATGCTTGCTTCAGATGTCTAAAAGTATTTTTCATGGTAGTTCAGTAAAGGTGGAAGTAGTGACTGCAGTAAGCCCAGTGGTGGAAATAGTTGTATTGTTGGGTTAGTGAGTTTTGGGTGTATGATAGCAGAAAAACCTGCGAGTCTGGAGTTCCCCCTGCTGGCTGTCTGTGGAATAACATTAGGATCAGTTGATCGTGGGGAAATGCATGTTAGTCGCCCGAAACATGGTCACTGTTTTCCTGTCTTTTGTCGTGCTTATGCTCACTGCGTCTCAGTGGATCGCTCCAAGGCCTTTCTACTGTAAGCAGAGGAGAGGACAGCCTTCCAGTAGAATAAATAAGAGTCACAGCTCCCAACATTTACTAACAAATGAACAGCTACTAAATCAAAGATCTGTCTCATAAACTACACATGTGATAACCAAAGGGGATTTTTGCATTACCCCAAGCGACCACATAATTTGTCCCTTTAATTGAAGTAATAATTCGGTGGTTTGGTGGGATTTCCTAAATTCCAGTGTGTTTCTGCTTGCCACAACAAAGTCAAAAGAGAGAATGAACTGGCACACAGACTAAGATATTAGGACCTGTTTAGTAGCAAACAGAAGGCTGTCCATCATATCGCAAAGCCATTATGACAAGGGCTCCTCCTCCCCTGTAGGGTAAATAATAATAATTATGATTTATTCTATATAGCACTTTTCATTACACACAGAATCTCAAAGTAGCTTTAAAAACTCAAATAAACTCAAGGTGATCTGGTACATACTTGGCCGATGGCTTCCAAAGCTTCAGATGATAATAATAAGATGGAGAGTGATGGAGTCTGTAGTTAGAGAGGAGTTCAGGCAGTAAGGCAGTTCACTTCAGATACTTAGCTTGCACTTGTATGTGCTAGAGAACTGTGCTACATACCAATTATTTTCAATATGTATAAATATAGAGATATAAATATATGTATGTCTCCTGCTCTTTTTGTTTTACCTTTTAATAAATCACTTAAATGGGGATCCCTCTTAATGGTTCATGAGTAATTTGGTATTGTTCGGCATGTTTAACGTTACCTGCCTAAGTACCTTAGATCGCAAGCCCATAATTAGTCAATAGGGCTGACTGGCTAGCTACTAGTACTGTTAACTAGCCAGATAGCAACAAAGCATTGTTAGCTAGCTAATGTAACCATGAAGAATTGACATCTATCTTACATATTATTCGTTTTAGGTCATTTTTGTCCTGTTTAGCTATCTGGCTAGCTAAATTGTTACGATTCACATATCTAGCTGATAATTGTGACGTCAAACGTTTGCTTTGTGTATATCTTGATTCGTCTATTGTTGCCATTGTCCTGGCTGGAAGGAGGTTCAGTGAATGGGGCTGTGAAGCGTGAGGCAATACAGTAAGGGGAGTGCGAGTGCTTCTTAAATGTATTGCTTTATGCATTCTCCTCACTCGCGTCCACACAAAAACGTACTCAAGAGAACGAAGTGGAGAATACAATCGGAGCATGAGTGTGGAGCATGGTAGTATGTTTGGAAAAACACCCCTAGAGTTTGAGAGCTACAAGCCCCCACTCACCCAGTAATTTTTGAACTGTCCCTAAATTATCCTATTAAAACACTACATGGGAAATACGTCATGAACTCACAACAATTGAAAGTGCAGAGTATAAAACAGTACTTAGCCTAATATATTATGAACAGCCACGATAGCGTCGTCTACTGTTTGGTCTATTTTGAATCAATATTTCAACTCGCCACCACACTCTACATATTTCCCACTGGTGTTTCCCAACTGCAGTCCTCAGGTTGCCCCAGCAACACACATTCACATTTTAGAGCCAGACAAGCACGCTTGATTCAATTTGTTAACTAATCCTTCGATTAGTTAAATCAGTCCAGAGCTACAACAACGTGTGCTGATTGAACCAAACTAAATAGTTGGAGGATGCGGGCATCGATCCCGCTACCTCTCGCGTGCTAAGCGAGCGCTCTACCATTTGAGCTAATCCCCCTGTGCCTGCAATAAAAAGTATGACATCTCAATGACCGCACTGCCAAATCCCTCGTCCATAAGAAAGGATACTTTTTAACAAGTATGCTTGCTTCAGCTGTCTAAAAGTATTTTTCATGGTAGTTCAGTAAAGGTTGAAGTAGTGATAGGAGTAAGCCCAGTGGTGGAAATAGTTGTATTGTTGGGTTAGTATCCAGAGCTACAACAACAACGTGTGCTGATTGAACCAAACTAAATAGTTGGAGGATGCGGGCATCGATCCCGCTACCTCTCGCATGCTAAGCGAGCGCTCTACCATTTGAGCTAATCCCCCTGTGCCTGCAATAAAAAGTATGACATCTCAATGACCGCACTGCCAAATCCCTCGTCTATAAGAAAGGATACTTTTTAACAAGTATGCTTGCTTCAGCTGTCTAAAAGTATTTTTCATGGTAGTTCAGTAAAGGTTGAAGTAGTGATAGGAGTAAGCCCAGTGGTGGAAATAGTTGTATTGTTGGGTTAGTATCCAGAGCTACAACAACAAAGTG